>NC_049993.1:10467605-10491830 GCF_000003815.2 Branchiostoma floridae | reverse complement strand
AATGGACCAAATAATCAAGTCTATTGAAAGAGAGTAAGGAAAGAACCATTCTTTCCAGCTTTTCTACTTGAAGTATCCAGTAACCGCGATATAACATGATTCAGCCACACTTATTTTCTGCAGCTACTGGAGCTTTAAACTCGTTTGCCACCTCGCAGTAGAATCCACCCACTGTGAGAATGCAGGTTTGGGTAAGCGCAGTGGCTTAGCGCCATGGCGAGATAGCGTGATTGCCTGGTGCCCGCTGAAAGCTGCCGGTAGCATACGGCAAATGTTACTGTCAGCAGGAGGGAATGGAACGTCAGAAGGAACAAAATAACAAGAAGGTCACGACTTTCCAATCTTTAAGACTTCCAGTCTGATCCTGTCAATTTTTAGAACTAAGCATCTGCAACTCATGAGCTCGTACAAGATCTTATCGATTCTTTTATCTTACTCAGCAATGATCGTCTTGACGTCTTCTTGACGTCACAGCTTAAGATATGGGAAGGCGAATCACCAAGTCGGTATCCCGCTAAGTATTGATTTTTCCCGTTTTACTTGAAGGTGAGCAACATTTGCAAACAACGACGCTGTGTTTTTCAATTCATGTTTGAATTTGAAACTAATCACGACATATAGAAATTAACACCAGCTTTTCATATATACAATTATTTGATAATAATCATGTTTTAATTGGAAGAATAGAATTTGTTTAACTCAATGTAACCATAACTAATGTCATAACGAAGAAATAATTTAATCAAGTCTATTAGTTTTTCGACCTCTAACAAAGAATTCGATAACGACATGTGAAAAATCTGTAAAATGCGCGCGTCTTCACGACATCGCACTACACCACACAGGTAAAGAATTCAAATTGGATAAAAGCTTTTGAATTTCAAACAGTATATAACGTTATCTACATTAGAAGTGGTCTTGCGTTCTCATATCTTTGCCTCTGTCCTTCCTGTGTCCTGTATATGTTAATGCCCCTGGCGTCACCCGATATACACATTACTTGGTACAGTGGAGCTGAGTGTTGTAGAGAACAGCAAAGCACAGTTGATAACAAGCGTTACTTACTTTGTCATGGAATGTTCTAGATATAATGTTTTACGTCATAAGGTATTTACATTTCTCGAATCAAGTACAAAAGATTTACGAAAAGACTATATTGAAGATTAGAATATATCTTAAATTGCAATAACTCCCACAACGCCAAAATATAGATATACAAAAGACTGCCTTGTTATTAGAAAAGATACCGACACTCATGATTAACCCCACTCGATTGAAACATTATGTAAAAAATATGCTACTCCTTATTGTATAGTAAATATGATGTTAAGTTTTACTCTATAGTCTATACCGTTATTTTGTACTTTGTGTAATAGTTATTGCCATACATTGTACAATTGTCAAATAGAGTTCATTCACTCATTCATTGTAAAGGGATATAGGAAGGTAGCCGAGAGTTGGTGAAATACAAATTCATTTCTGTTTTATAAAAAGACGTGCCATTGTGATTCGTTCTTAATCTATAAAAATCATTTGTCATTTAACATGGACTTTGAATATAGTGAATTTGCTTACACTTATATTCAGGCATGAGAGGCTGTTTTTTCGCCATCTTTTTTAAATGCTGGACCAGCAGGCTTTGCGCATTTAGGTCAAATGTAATGAAATTCGATCGTCCAATGGTGGCCTCCTAGCGACGGCGTTCATAAGGTCACAGGGCGACACGCTTCGTTAACAATAAGGCTCGATTTCAGAGTCATAGCGTGGTGGCAGGTAGTACGATTCGAAGTGAACAGTGAGATCTGATTTTACCAGAACATCGCCAAAACGAAGATGCCATTTGACGTAGCAAAATGGAACGGAAAGTGGAAACACTGTGGACGTTCGGACAACTATCAGCAAATCATGGAGAAACTTGGTAAGTTACTTTGACAGTAATATGCATATTTGTTCAAAACACAAGACTAGCTTTGAATCTCCCATTGATGGGCTCGTAATAGCACAGATGATAATCTTTATTCTGATTGTGCAGTCAAGTTAAACGGAGTCCACATTACAACGTATACCGGTGCTGGTTAGCTGGAGCCTTGGCATCAAGTTACCCGATGACAGGCCTTCAGACATCCATTGGGAATATATAGGGTAAAGGTAAACGACGCATGACAGCTCTAGTTGGGCAAATGATTGTACCACTTTTCTATGGGGTGGGGTGGGGATTCAAGTTGTTAAGGTTTTTCCGTAGTTTTTGCAATAGAATTGACAGTACATGCACACAATAATAAGCCATGACCCTAAGGTATAAACTTTGCAAAGCGTTGGGCACTAACCTTGAATGATATTTCTTCACAACAGGATATGTTAACACACGAAAAGTCCTTCCAAATGTCATGAAAAGTTCTTCAACGATTTTAGGTTTAACATTATGGAAAAGTGCTTTATTTGGAACGAGGTCAGAGATTGCTTCTATAGACTCGGGGATACTCGTTTCAGACGAACAAAAGGTCGAAAATACTAAAGACCTTTTAAACAAGACCTTATGCAAATTCCCTCGACTTTTTGTGGTCATCTGATAGCCCTGTTTGCCCATGTCAGTAGTTCAACAATTAGTTATATGTCAAACCAGTTTACACAGGTAATTGGAGTCTTATCGTAAGTAACATTTGAACAGGTGGAGTATTACTACTAGAATTGTGATTTTCTTTACCCAAGCTATCATATGTTTCCGGCGCCCCCCTCCCCACAAACATATCGTGGAGTACATTGTGCTGCTCATGGAATGAAAAATCATTGCGATAGATTGCACACAAACATGCTGATTTGCACTACAACAAAATGGCTCCGAACACTTCATCTTTCAGGGATGATTGACACTGACACAGTATTTTCTTGCCAGTTCCGAGTTAGTGCACCATGACCTTAACATAATTACGGAAACGTCATTACCACATATCAACGGGTTTAAGCACACACATGCCCTTTTCCAATTGAGACTAGGAAACTCAGAATAATGTACTATCATGTTTTATTTTCATGAACGTTGTGAAAGGCAAAAAGAAGCACTAAAGGGATTAAAGGATTATATGAATACTTCTTACCCATCAGTTGTGTCGCATCGGACATACTGAACGTTTTTTCCTCTTCATCAACAGACCGGAAACGACACTTCCAGAAGGAAGGGTTACGAAGCAAGAGCAGTTATTAAAATGGCAAAGGAATCGGAAACGACGATGCACAACGTACAAGTTGAAATTCCTTCATGCTCTATTAAAGCTACATTTGCTTACAACGTGTCGTCACTTTACAGGTGTCCCTGCTGAGGCAATTCAGAAGTTCCAGGAAAACGAAATGTCGATGGACGTCTCGCTCTCCGGGAAGGAGTTGACGGTCAAGGTGGACTTTCTCGGGAAAACACTTGTGAACACTAACACACTGGGGGTGGAGGGCGTGGAGGAAGGGATCACAGGGAAGAAGACTCCGGTAAGCTTAGGAGATAGAAAGATGTATGCTACAACAAAGGACAACCTCTATGTGAAATCACAATGGGCAGATGAACGTTGTGTGTGTGTGTGTGTGTATGTGTGTTTGTGTGTGTTTGTGTGTGTGTCTGTGCGTGTGTCTGTCCGTGTGTGTGTGTGGGGGGGGTGCACGCGCACGTGTGTGTTTGAGAGAGAGAGAGGGGGAGAAAGACAGAGAGATACAAAGATACAGAGAAGGGGTACATTATGTGTGCCAAGATGGACGTAAGACCTATGTAGGACTCCCTCCGATATTTAAGTTCTTCTCGGTGTCTCCCTCGTTGTCTCCCAACCCCAGTCTATCTGGACCATGGAGGGGGACTGTCTGGTGGCCACGTACCCTAACTTTGACGGAAACGGGCTTGTTGTGGCACAGAGACGGCACTTTATCGACGACAACAAAATACGCATCGTAAGTATCTTTATTAAAGCAGGATTAAGTAACTTGAAGCACAGAGAGGCACATCTGGAATGTTATACTAGGAATGGACTAGCTAAAGTAATACCACATTGCGATGATCAACTTAAAACTAATTGTTTACACAGTTGCTGTTCTTGAGACAGTACTCAGTATTCTCGCAGTTTGCATTTTGTCTGACTGTTACTTTAAGGAATACCTGCAATCAGTTCGGCTTTATAGTACACATGTATAGACAGTTTTAGCGATGATTAATGTCTATTTTTTTACTCCAGGATATGAAAGCAGGTGATCTGGAGGGGTGGGTGGAGCACATCCGGTGTTAGGGCACCGAGCTGTGACGTCACTGCCGCGAATCTGCCGTGAAGAGCTTTTGAAGAGTTGTGATTTAGCTTGTGATTTTTCACAACATTTTGTTGCTATGCATTTCTTGTGAAATATTGAATTAATTGATAGTTTGTTCAAGTTCGCCATGTCTTGTTTAATGTTAGATTTTGTATTATTTTTGATTTAGTAAGTTGCTGAAGTCGATGAACTTTTTATCATTGATTAGTATTTCCTGTAATAGGCTGTGTGGTATTAAAATATTTCACAACACATTCTTGAGTTTTGTTTATTTTTTTAGTAGTTTTCATAATTATCATAATTCCATCCCGTCCGCCCTTGTACAGCTTTAAAATACTACACTCTACCCTGACCGAGAAGTACAAACTTTAAGATACTTTGTCCCTGTTAAATCTTCCATCCACACACCACTATTTCACCTTCTTCCACACCCCACTTTTCACCCTCCATACACCCCTATTAGGCCTTCCATACCCCCTCCCCATTTCACCCCCACACACACACACACCACTATTAGGCCTCCCCCATACACGCCCATTTCACTCCGCAACGCCCCCTATTTTCTAGCATGGCTGTCTATCAATGGCTTTGATATGTGTGTAGCTATACTGAACAAAAGCGTGACATATGAGCGGTGCCTTTGCACAGTGTTCCATTGTTCTGTGTGCTATGCCCTTGTAGTCTTCAGAACCGGACGGCGAGAATATTTTGCTTTAATGGTACGTGAAGTCTACGCGCCATGCCACCTGTGTGCAGACCGATTAGTAAATAATTACCACCCTTTTGTCCACGGGGCTTTATCAAATCAACACCCTTTATACGCTTGGTGTAACTAAGAGCATACTGACTTGTCCAAGCACCTAGGCCTGAGAATAAAAGGCGATTAAACATCACATTAATCAATGGTATTGTTTGTTTTTCAATGACTCATTCGACCAAGCGAACGAATGTCCATATTTGGAGTTTTTACATTCGTCTATACTTAGCACCTAACGCATGCCCATATTTGGTAGGTTTACATTTAAGCCATTTCAATTCAAATCGATCGAGTATGTCCTTCAAAATTCAAATGACTAAATCTATAACCTCTGTTTAGTGTTTCAAGTACTTGATCAGTGTTTCTCTACAAAAAACGAACATTTTAGCACATAATCTATGTATCTTACTGTGCCATTTGACCACACGCCTGACCCTGACCTAGTTCACAAGTCCTAGACGTCAACCATAATATTGAGATACGACGGCCCACGAAAGAGTCGGTACTTCAGCAGTACAGCGTCGAAGTTTTCACACACCTGAGTGAACGTCCACCAGACTAGGCCCGACCCGTTCTCTCTCACCCTGAGGAAACCACAACTCTCCACAACATGCCTTTCGACGTGAACAAATCGTCAGGAACATGGAAGCATGGGGAAAATTCAGACAACTACAAGGACATCATGGTGAAGCTTGGTGCGTATCTTTTACCGTTCTTTTAGACGTACTGATTTTGTGGTCCGTTAAGTCAAGTTGGTACTAAGGAAACAGCTCGAGTTACAAGAGGCGACAGCAGCACTGTAGACTAGAGTACAAAGGGGAAGATGTATCGATCACTACGATTTGTTATACACAAAAATATTGCAATTGATTAGAAAACTGGCCACACACTGTATTCGAAGCCAGAGCAGCAACCGAGGTAAAGTGCGACACGCCCCTTGACCCCACTAAACCGCCATGTTTGGTTGTTCAGGTTGCCTTCTCTAACAATGCCATCAGAAATCAGACTCCATTCCCTTTAAACATACTGCTATGGGAGACAATCAGAGGAAACACTCAGACACATAGTCAAATCTCAGACAGACAGACAGACAGACAGACAGACTGACAAGACAAAAACGATACTTCACTCCCTTGGGGGTGAAGTAACGGATTTGCGGTAAAGCACACTTGTATTGTGGAAAGTACCTTAAGCTTTGTGTTAGGGTGTTGTGTGAGGGTTTGTGTTACAAAGAACTGCATCATTCGACCACCAAATGAGCTCGTATCTAAATTGGTCTATATATCTTAAAGTTTCTGATAACCATGATAACTGACTTTCAAATGTTTTAGGGGTGTAGATTCAGACTGCCCACTAACATTCAGAATGGGTTGAATGCTTATAAGCTTATATTGACGTTTGTGTTTCAATTTTGCAGGCGTTCCAGCCGAAATGTGGGACCAACTGAAGAATGCGGAATTCCCCGTCAATTCCTCCCTGTCAGGGAACGTCATGACGTCTAAGGTGGAGGCCATGGGGAAAACTATCGAGAACACTTTCACTTTGGGTGTGGAGGGCGAGGAATCGGACCCGATGGGCACGAAACGAAAGGTAAGGAACAGACACAGTGTAGATTTTAGAGCTCCTGAACATCCACAGAACGCGTTATTTAGCTTGACAACATTTTCACTTGTGTTGTTGTTTCTTCTATATGATGTTGGAACTATAGTTGTGTGAAACTGCTGGTTGCACAATGATAATAATAAGTCAAAGTACATCCGAAAATTCTTTCAACTCTTTTATATCCTTCAGGTGACCTACACCATGGAAGGAGACAACCTGGTGTCTGTGTACCCGAACCATGACGGGAAGGGGCTCTCTGTCCACACCAGTCGCCATTTTGTTGACGACAACACCATAAAAGTGGTAAGGGTAATAAGGATTAATAAGCTCAGTCAATACAGTATGAAATACGTTATTGTATTGATAAAAAGCAACATTGTTTACCGTACAGAAGTATGTGATTATTCTTATAATCTCCTGGCTTGGTGACAGGTCTAGTAAAAAAAGATACTATGATGTTTGACAGACCTACAATTATTAATATCATTGGCTATAGCTTTGTAATAGCATATACGCTTACACACATAGTTTATGGTATAATATGACATTAACAATGTTGATATTTCTTTGATTATTGCAGACTTTCAAGGTCGGTGACCTCGAGGGCTGGGCAACGTCCAAGCGGTGCTAGACGTCCGAGAAGACGTTGACCTCGACGACAAAGATTTCACACATTGGAGGCCGCAACGAGCTTTTGGTTGAAGAGACTAGTGGCATGCTTTAAGGCATTTCCACTGTGTTTTATTACACTGTGAGCATCAATAAAGCTATTGGTTCTTAACACATCGATCGAGTCTATTAATTTTTCTTAGGGAAAGGTGTTCAGTGAGCAAGGAGTATGATATCTTTGGGATGTACATTCTAAAGCCAACACCATTCAAATATGTTTTAAAGTAATACATGTACGATGAATCACTAATAGATAAGCGAGAGACAAATGACATGATGACCAATCACTAATGTAGTTTCCTGTTAATCTCAGTCGTTTGTTCGGCTTCCACTTCTTTATCTGTTGATCTATGCATTAGTTTAGGTAATCAGCCCCATCAAGAAACATGAAGTGAAGTAACATGTAGATAGTTCCACACCAGACTAGACAGAGTTTTTCTTATGAACTCTGTCACTAAAGTTTTTAATTTCTGCTGGTTTCTGTTTTTGTTGGGGTCTAGTCAAGGGAAATTACTACAAGTATAGGGCATGACAAAGTTGTCACCATTAGATGCTTCATAACCATCTAATGCCCTCTGCACTAATCAAATCACGTTGCAGATGTATATCAATAATGGTGACAAAGAGACCATTACTATCCACGAAAATCGAATTTTAAGAACGTAATTTGGTCATTTGGACTTTTCCTCAGACTCTGGTTTTCGAAAGTCATTACTTTTTTATGATACAGATAAATCATCAGGAAGACAAGAAATCTGATTGGTTAGAGTTAGCCTCGAGATTCTAGGACACATACACGCGCTGGGGGAGGGGAGTTTCTTGGGTAGAAAATATATTTTGTAAATTCAGGTCGATGAATTTATTTCTGGTGACACAACGTCGTCCAAACTTCCCTGTTAGGGCACTCAAAATCAATTTTATTTCTAGCGCCCCCTCTCCTTTTCTGTTGGGGAGGGGGCAGGCTAACAAAAACTCCCTACTTGCTTCTCTAAGCTGAAGCGAATGACCCAGGCGGTTGCCACTGGTTACTAATGACCTAGCGATTGTTGTATGAGACCTGGATGCCCCGCCCACTCCGCTGTATTTGTTCAGCCATCTTGATCAGCGTTACCGGTAGTGCCAGGTGACTTTGTCCCCACACTGCCTTTTCTGAGCTTGTCTACTAAGAAGTTGTAATTTTTCTCCAAGATGCCTTACGACTTGGTCAAGGAAACAGGGACCTGGACGACCAGCAAATCCTCCGACAACTGGTCAGAATGCCTGGTGAAATTGGGTAGGTGTGTAGGAACTGAATGTGTGTTGCGGTGCATTGTGGAGGCCTTGTACCCCTGTCTTTTGTGTGTGTTCACGTTGCGTGAAAGTGATCAACTCAAGTGTGCTACCCAATATGGGTGAACTTAATTTGGGGACTACTGTATAGAAAGCCTGTGGACAGGGGGAGGGGGGCAATGCGTAAATGATTTACCCGAAGGCTTTCAATTCTCTAAAGCTGCAATGTAATCACAGCAGAATCACAGGACATCGGATATGCATGTATGTAGCGTGCACAGCAACATTACGGAATGCTTAGCGATCCCAATTGCAATGAACAAGGGCATAAATCAGCATATTGTCTTCCAAACCTCAAGCAAATTACATGCGATCTTTCTGTGTACTAAACGTTCACGTCTGACTCTGAGAGTGTGCAAAAATCAGTTCTCAAACTATACAGATGCATTGAAGACTGAAAAGAAATTAGAGTCCAACATTTTGCTTTCTTGATGCAGGTGTCCCGCCGGATATGGTAGAGAAGGTGAAGCAGGAAAAGTACGACGTGGTGGTTACCGTCTCTGGGGACACCTGCACGTACAAGATGACTGAGTTTGGCGAGACGTCGGTGAACACCTTTACGTTTGGAGTCGAGGCAGAAGAGAAGGATTCAATGGGCAGTCGTAAGGTTGGTATGATACTTTAAAAGTCAACTATTCTCATACTAGTAATACATCAATATCAAACAGATAAGTTAGTAACTTTGTGTAATACGTCTTAATGTGGTCTATTCTAGTAGAAAAAGAGGGCATAAGGGACCGACAAAGAACAGAAATATGCCATGCAGAAATACACGTCATGTGCAATATTGGTGTCAACGGAAGATCCAATAATTATTGTTATTAGATACATGTATGGTATGTGTGCAGGTGATCCACACCCTGGAAGGGGATGCCCTGGTGTCCAACTATCCCAACTATGACGGGAAGGGCATGCCACTACGGACCTCCCGCCGTTGGCTGAACGACAACACCATCCTTGCAGTAAGCCCCGTTATCTTGTGCCAATATCAACAGAATCTAGCACGTTTATAAATCTTGTACAAACGCACCGTATCCTCTCATACTCAACACTCAACAGCCTGAAAGGGCACTAGGAAACCCGTTCAAATTTGCCATACAACGTCGTTTACCTCCATATATCAACGGACATGAATTGAAAGGCGAACCGAGGTCGATATTAATGGAATACAAAATATAAGATAATCAATGTAATTTAAGATCGATTTAAGTATTTTTTCTATATATATATATATAACAAGAGTTTCATATGTTACACAATAGTAAGTTATTATTGTTGATTTTTCTCTCCAGGAGTTTAAGGTTGGTGACTTGGAAGGCTGGGTGGAGAACGTCCGTGTGTAGAAACCCGCTGGCAAGAGATTTGTCAACACCAACCAAGATTTCTACGAGATGCCCGTGCTTGATAGTTTACAGAATTGCGAAAGTTCCATAGAGATCATACAGGCTATAGCTTTTTGTGGCACAGTACTTAAATGGAAGTTTTGCAGCAACAACTACTATTATAGTGACTTTTCACAATTCATGTTTGGTTGCGTTACAGAAAGCTATTTTCCAGGTCAAGTGTTACAGGTCAAGTGTCATTCCTATATACATGATCTTTCTGTTATGCCCTTATCGACAGGGAGGGACTTAATCATTTAAAGAAGAATTTTTTGGAACAGAACTGAAATAAGTCTGACAATGGTCACCAGAGTTTCTGAATTTTTCGTCACTTGTTTTACTAGTTTTTATCGCTGCTAACTCTAGATTGTTATTGTTCTCGCACATTTTGGTGACCATATTCGGGGTACCGGGTATTCAAAGTTTGCCATGAGAAAAATATAGCGGAATAAGAATAGAACAATTACTCATTGTCAAATGTACGCATGGTAGAGAAAATTTAGTTTACGTAGCAAATATACCCATTCCCTTGCCTGTATCAGATACAAATAAAATGTGACGTGATATATTGAGTTCTTTATGGTTGCCTAACGCGCCGTTTGAGTGACATGTTTGAGTAGTTAAGTGCAACAATACCTGCCCTGATCTGTACACACTGTTGGCCCCCGTAACCAGACGACGCCAACATTTGGCTAACACCGAGAACACGCGTGCGAGTTGCTACCTGGGGGACCAACAGTAAATGATTACCAACCGTTTGTCTCAGCGGCTTCACATGTTATATGGCTTTTTGCTATGTCACTATGAACGCAATATGATACGCGTTGTGTTATAAAGATTGTGTTCAATTAAGATATTTCTCACTCACTCACTCCGGCTATTATATTCCTACTATATGAATATCATGACGCCTGCAGTGGACAGATACTATAGAACAGATCCAGGTAGTATCTTCGATTCCTAAAGAACAGGATCATTATCCTGCCCCTGATGCCCTCTTAAGTTATTATTGTGATTGGGTCCCTACTACTACTCTCTCATCACATCCAGGGGCTGAATTGCGAGGAGCTTACAAATAGGCGGGGATCTGGAGGGGCTGCCATTCGACGCCAATCAATTAAGTGACCTCAATACGACAGCTGCATTCCGTATTGTTAAGTCCCCACTTATTCTAAAACGCCGTTTGTCTTACGCCCTCCCCCTTAGTGTGAAATGTACAGCACGAACGTAAGATGCTGATTCTCACCAAGGACGTTATGTAAGAGTCCTTGTTCTCACTATACGTATCTTGATATTGTGGACACTGACATCCTCTAATCCAAGGATGGTTTGGGTCAGCAACTTAAACAAGTTGAAACATCTTTCTTTGCCAATAGCTAGGTCTCATACACCTCGTCTGTACATAAGACGTGAAATCAATATGAAAAGGCCCTGCAAGGGTTCATAGTCCAAGTCCAAGCCATGTGACGCCATCTTTTTCCACACCCCTGGTTACACGTGCAGACAGGCACTGAGCATCTCAACGTGAACGATCTTTCTCAAGTCCATTGGCCCATTGTCATTGTTTCCCTACTTCACCCCGGAAAATGCCTTTCGACGTGGCGAAAATGTGTGGCAAGTGGAAGTATGACAGCTTTTCCGACAACTATCGTCAGGTCATTAAAAACTTGGTGCGTTTCTGTTGTGTTTCTTAAAGGTACTGGAGAAATATTCGCTGTGATCATAGAGCCAAAATAATCTACCTTGCTCAACCACGAGATGCTGTAAAGAACAGCTAGTAGTGACCTAACGCCTGCACTTGTAGCTGACGAACAATCGGCTGATCGTTGTGTTCTGACAAAAAACTGTATGTTATAAGTTACTGTGGGCAAAGTTCATCGACCGGTAAGACATTTAAAGGGTATCATAGCGACTGGTGTAAAGTGCATTATCAATGTAACCTGCAATGTCTGAATATAATTTTGGAGGGTCACTTTATCTAATGGATATACATTATTCAGGTTTAATGACTGAAAAACTTTATTCACTTGTTTATGCATACAAATAAAGCGACTACTTATAACAGTGATATCAAAACATCATATTGAAGCAGACCCGTTGGCAACAAAATGGGATGTACAGTATACAGTAAAAGTCAGTTAATTGCACAACGGATTACCGCACACTTCTTTAATTGCACGGAATCCCAAAATCTCGTAGCTGGATAACTTCGCTTTGTTGCATCACTCGGATAATTGCACAAAATATGCTGAGCCTTGAGACTATGGAAAGAGAACTAGGATTTCGAATTATGTCACTCGGTGCACATTGCGAGGCACGTTCTTATATTTGACTGGGGAAATTTCTTGACAAGAGTAGGCATTCAAAACATTGATTATGTGAGGGATTCTTCTCTTGCTAGGTTTCCCCTTTCCATTAACCATTTTTGTTTTCAAAATTAGCGTCACTTTTACTGTAAAAAACACAAAAAATTACATGTATATCGTATATCATTAAGCTTTTTTCTTGTACTTATGATAATAGAATTAGGTTTCAGAGGCAAGTTGAAATTGGAGGGAAGATAGAGATTTTGAAGCTTTCCGGCTTTTCCCCAAGCAACCCATGCAGGAAATGTTGCAAGATAACATAACATGCGATTTTCCCTCGCAACATCTGCTTGACGAATAGCTGCTAGTACACCATGTACTTCTACCATGTGTCCGGCAGGTGTCGCTTCAACACATATGTTACAAGTGACGTGCAAATAAAGCAGTCAGGCATAAAACTTGATTTTCCTTGGATGTAGGTAGAATAACGCCGGTGACTCATATTGCCAGAAAAGAAATACACCAAATGCGATACGTAATGTCGCTTGATACGTGACACCGACGACCCAAGCTATATCAGCTGCACAGGTGAGAGTGACTGACGGTTGCCAATAGTTACCAAAGGCCTAGCGGACCCTGTTCTAGCCACGCCCACCCCACCTATGACCTGATTTTGTTTGCTCCTTAAAGACAGCGTTGGTGGTATTTACAAGACGTGAGTGTTACGTGTCTACCTGCTCAGTGTTCTCCTCACAAGAAGCTCTAATCACCTTACAAGATGCCTTTTCACATAGCTAAGGAGACAGGGACCTGGAAGGCGAGCGGGAACTCCGACAACTACGGCGAGATTCTGCAGAAACTGGGTAGGTTTGCTAGGCGAATCTTTTCTTTTGTGCTTGTCAAATGTTTACAGATGTAATGTGAACTGCCCAGTGGCATGACGACGTTCTTTGGAGCTAAGTGATCCAGAAATGATACCCGGCAAGCTTAGGGGTTGTGGTAGGGTCAGACCCGAAAGACTTTTTGCTCCCTCATGGTACAGGGATTGCATCACAAAGATTCCTAGATTTAGAATCATAAGTTTTCAAAACCGTTATTACTAGTTGCTACACAAACCAATACCCTCTATTAATAATAACTGAAACTTGGCTCCTATCAAAAAATAACTGAAACTTGCATTACATTTGGTCAGGTCACTTCTAGAAAACAATGTTTCATTGTAGCTCTCTAGCCACCACCTCCCGCTGCTGTAACTTTAATTACAAATCTAACACCAGCTATTAAGAAAGAAAGTTTCATTAAAAGCTCCTCCAAAACAAAAAGCAGAAAATCTATATCCGTCAATAGCTTAACTAAAGTTTGTAAGTCATTAGATATCAGAGTTCTTTGTGCAAATAAAGTATTTCATTCTATCCAACGTTTCGGTGATGTTTCAAATAGCATCTGTTAGCAGCGACACCTAGCTGCAGTGCGAAATAGAACCATCTGTCATCAGGATTTCCCTGAGGTGTGAGACGGACAGGCCTAGAATCGTCAGGTTGAAGAAAACTATTGTCTGGGTAAAAAAAACTTTGTCAACCGTGCAAATATGAAACTGAGCGGCGAACATATCCTGTTCTACCGCAGGTGTTCCGCCCGACATGTTGCCAAAGGTCCTGGAGATAGAATACTCGGTGGAGATGTCAGTTTCCGGGGACACGTTCACCTATAAGATCACAGAGTTCGGCCAGACGTCAGTCAACACCTTCACCCTGGGCGTGGAGAGCGAGGAGAAGGACGCGTGGGGCACGACAAGGATGGTGGGTAGGATCCCATTGTATCCTGGGAGACGCGGGGCACCATGGGTAGCTAGGGGCAATCAGCATCATGCCAATGCAGTGCCAGTGACCTTTTTGATAAGACATAAGGAAAAGCCAAAATGTACAATTCAGAATACACAAAGGTCACGGAATGGTATCAAACCAATATGGACCTTCTTATATAGATACAGCTTAAGCTATCGGGTATATGTGTATTAGATGTACATAGTCATTGCTATTTCAAGAGTTCGATACAGCGTAATTGTTATAGATAAAAGACCTGGTCCGAATTACGACAAGAAGCACACAACATTTCATCTACCACATTATTATGTCGCTTCTAACTTATGGATTACTAATACCAATAATATTAGTGTGCTTCTTTAAAATGCAAACCCTCTGCAGGTGACATACAGTATGGAAGGGGACTCTCTGGTGAACACCTATCCTAGCGTGGACGGGAAAGGGCTGAAGTTCAGCAGTGCTCGCCGTTTCGTGGACGACAACACCATACGTACGGTAAGTCTTTTCATTCTTATAACAAAGCGGCACCTCTTGTATTGAGATGCCTGGATTTTTAGTAACAATATCTATTAGATAAAGTTACACAAACACATACACACTATAGATCTCTTTCTCTCTCTCTCTCCCCCAGCTCTCTCTCTCTAATCTCTCTCTCACACACACCCTTGACCAAACACACAAACATATACATACACAAACATATACATACACACTCACGCACACAGAAAGATGAGAGAGGATACAGAATTTTTACTGACTCTACTTATCATATTGTGAGAACGTATATACATATAATACATATATGTAAAGCTAAAGAGAGAGAGAAAAAGACAGAATACATACAAAGAAGTGCCAAAAACGCATTTATTTCCCTCCACAGGAGCTGAAGGTTGGTGATCTTGTAGGCTGGTCGGAGGCAAAGCGAGTGGTTTAGTCGACTCTCTGCAACTTCATCATGGAATAGCAGTGCAGTGTACACAGCCAAAATGCTCCACAACGTTTGTGCCAAAGAAAACGCTGTTCAGAGTGAACAACGAGACTGTGCTTACTGCCCGTTGTCTTTGTGAGCGAATAAAAGTTGTGTAACAAAATGTGAGTGTTATTGTAATTTGTGAGTGAATGAAATGCAATGTAGATCCATCAAGAGACGAAGCCTCTCACAATGGCAAAACTAAAAGTAAAACAGTAATATTCAGACCTACCGAGTTGCTTCATTGGATAGCTAGATATAGGGTAGGGATTATTGAATACTGAGAACTTTATCCAAGAGGATCAGAGAGGCGTTTGGTTGCATGGAAGTGTTCGAGATTGGATAAGTGGATAATCTTATTCATCTATGCTAACCATCCTTTGGGAATTCATTTTGCTGCCCTGGAAACGCAACAAAACGTTGGATTAACCCGGGTGGAAGGTGGATTAGATAAGTAGAATGATGCTCTTTTATTTATCTATTTTGCTAACTCACCATTGGGAATTCATTTATTGGGCCTTGGAAACACGACAAAACGTAGGATTAACCCGGATCGTAGGCGGACTAGATACTTTCAAAGAACCTTTAAGTAAGTCAATATCTGGTCTCAATACAGGTGGAGGCAGTCATAGTGTGCTTTTGTGCTGCATCTGGCGACTGATTAGCTTAAAGACAAAGGATACTATATGCAAATTATAATTTCAATCCCCCAGAGGTTATTACTTAAGGCTCGTCACACCTAAATATTTCTTAGTTCAACGCACGACTCGCAAAGATCCTGGCCTTTCTTCCTTCATCAACGGAAAGCGAACCAAACCCTCCTATCCACAATGCCGATTGATTTGGTAAAGCTGACCGGGACCTGGAAACTCGCCAACAAGTCTGGCAACCTCGTCGAGGTTCTGCAGAAACTTGGTAAGTTAATACTTTTGGTCTAACGTTTCGGACAGACAAGACAACGTCGGGGGCACGGCTAGTATTGAACTCGGGACCTCTAGGTTCCGAGCCCAACACCCTCCCAGTTACTCCACACACGGCGCCACAATTCATTTCATTTGTGTTTTTCTGTTCAAGACGCAGAATTATGATTAATAATCGTATCCGAGCCGCGCGTACCTTACCCAACAAAGAAATCTGTGGAGATCTAAAAACATGCATTTATGTCTTATGAAGAACACTGGAAGCCTGTGATAAAAAGCAGGATTCAAAAGCTGGTCTTATTTATTGGCGACGTGCGTGGCCGACACAAGCAAAAACCCTACTAGTACACTACATTCACGATGTATCTGGATGAAAATGTTTTATTGAAAGGTTATTTTGTGTTTAATGTTTCAGGAGACCAACCGCAGCTCTCGGAGTCTGAGATGGAAACGGTTGAGGTTCAGGTAGAATACAAGAAGTCCGATAACATCGTTACCCGGAAGATCATTGTGAATGGGAGCACAATTGAGAGCACTTACACACTGGGGATAGAGTGCGAGGAACCGGGCACCCCCAACAGGAAGGTGAGGACGGACAGAAGGAGAGAGAGAGAGACAGAGAGAGATTTCGATGGATAAAACTTGACTGTTTTTTGCGTTTTCCCCAAAAAGAAAAGCCGAAGACTAGGAGTAATTTCAATAGTATCATCTACCTTCTGGTTTAAAATACTAAAGGGCAGTTTTACTCTAGATTGTTTTCTTGTGAAAAATAAGTGTATAGAACTATACTAATCTTATTTTTTTTACCCTCCAGGTGACCTACACCATTGAAGGGGACGCCCTGGTGGTCAACTATCCCAACCATGACGGGAAGGGGCTGGTGGTCCGCAAAACCCACCGATTCGTCAGCGACAAGGCCCTCCGCACGGTGAGACAGCTCAGGTTTTGTCAAGAGTTTGGTGGAACCCAAGTCTTGCTCATTGTAATAGAGTAGAGGCCAGTTGCACAACGGATTAAAGCACACTTCTGTTAACTGCACGGAATCCCCTAATCCCAAACTGGTGTGGTCAAGCTGGATAACTTCGCATTGTTGTATCAGCAGGATAATTGCACGAAATACGCGGACAAGTAGGCTGTGCAGTTAAAAGGATTCCACTGTACCTGATTTGGCTTGTGTTTTGTGCCATGAGGGAACAACTTCTAAATTATTTCTCGTAAAACTGATTCACATGAACCTTACGAAACGTTTTAGACATCGATTATAATCACTCGCTCCTGATGATAAATGTAGCTTGTAAGTGAGGTGTCTAGTATTTAACTATTGACTGGTCTATGTACGAACCATTTGATTAAAGGGTTGGCTGTTGTTTGTGCTCTAGGATTACAAGGTGGGCGATCTGGAGGGGTGGTACGAGGCCAAGAAGATCTAGATCTGACGTCCTTGATCGTAGACGCGAGCGATCCAGCACAGTGATCTGATACAGGCCGTGAACATGCCGCACTTATTCCGCCAGACTTGATGGAAGACAACTTCACACTTTTTCTGTGCTTCTCATATTTAACACACCTAAGATGTAATACCTAGCCCAATACAATACCGGTGTTGTTGAGCTTTGGTCCGCTGAACGCTGCTGTACCATTGGTGGGGAATGTACAAAGCTGGACATCGCACATCTATATCACCTTTTACGGTTTACTGCATTTAAAATGACACCATACGTACCAGAGGAACGTCATGTGTAAAATAAAATATCACCTTTTACGGTTTACTGCATTTAAAATGACACCATACGTACCAGAGGAACGTCATGTGTAAAATAAAAACTTGCACTTATTAAGAGTTTCCTGTCCTTTGTGGTCCGACACTTGACAGGTACCGAAGGTTGATGATGAGAATGGTGTGGGTGTATGATGAGATTTGTGTGGTTTAGAAAACGCTAGGATCATAAGATTTCAACAGATCTTTCAAAACTAGATTGAGCACACCAGGGTATGAAAAGTACGATATATTATCTTCATGATATGATCATGATCACAGCTTCCATGTTGTGGGGGACAGTGGTCTCCGTGATTAGTAATAAGCTGGACTCTTAGGTAGCTAATCACCTTTATAAAAAGTAACTACGGTGGATCGGGGTGTCAGGCCGTAGGGGCACTGGGACACACAAACATGAAAGCCTGCCTAGTATGCTGGGGACACAATGGTGGTCTAGCAAACACATCATCACATGGATGGCGGCAGACTACAGGAAACCTAACTATAATCTCCAAGTAGATTTCCGGTGGTGTAAGGTAGTATCAAAGCTGGCCAAGGAGTACAGCTGGCCAAAGGAGGTCAGCCTCTCTGGCCGGCTTCTCTCCTTGGCTAGCTTTGATACTATCTTATGCCCCCGGGACTCTGCCTGGAGATTAACCTAACTAAAGTCTGGAGTGTGCTTTTGTTGTGTGAGGATAGGGGCGTATGGAACCCTTTCCTTGCGCGTTACCTGTGGCGTTATGGTGAATTTTCTTAGGACACAGTAAGTGACAGGTAGAGGCAACCAGTAGGTCGAACAGCGTTACCATATATGGCAATGTTTCTGTGTGGTCACGTGTAAATATTTGGGGGATAGTCTTTGTTTAACCACGCGCCAACCCATCATACAACCTGTAGGGCATCCTGGCCACCTCCTACTTAAGCTCACGCACGCAAACCTACAGGTTGTCGAGATTCCTGTCTTTCTTAAATCTAGATCTTAGAGGTAAACCAACTAGCCTTAAGATGCCGTTTGACTTGGAGAGAGGGACTGGCACCTGGAAGCTTAGCAAGTATTCCGACAACTTCGGAGAAATCATGGTGAAACTTGGTACGTTTTTTTTGTCGTTTTTCCCATTAAAGTTTGTAGGCTGATGTTTCTGTAACGAGACAATTATAGTAAATACAGTGGAAGCCAGTTAATTGCACATCAGATTAAGGCACACTTCTATTAACTACACGGAATCCCAGAATCCCAAACCGGTGCGGTCCAGCTAGATAACTTCGCATTATTGCACCATCCGGATAATTGCACCAAATTCACTGGCAAATAGGCCGTGCAATTAAGCGGCTTCTACTGTATAGATAAAAATGTAAATGGCGTGGTTGGAGAACACAATATACTATCAATGTTGTATCCGCACTGATTAACGTTTTATCATTGTGTTCCCAAAGTGCAAAAGCTTCCAATGTATTTAGGAAGCCGCTGTCATCTTAGACTCAGTGTCCAAACACACAAAAAAAACAGGTGTATGCAAACAAAAGATGGTTGTGGTAATGAAGTCTTGAGGTGTAAGCGTTTCAATTGAGCTTCATTCTTGGGTTGCTGTGTGTAACTGAACAGTAAAGTCTGTAAATCTGAAAATGTGCATGACTCAAAAAGAAAACACACACAAAGAAGCGTCGTTAAAAATATCTAATCCTCCAGGTGTGCCGGCTGAGTATATGGACGCGTTCAAGGCAACAGAAGTCTCTATAGAATGCACGGTGTCTGGTAACACCTTTACTGACAAGGTCACCATGATGGGCAAAACCACCATCAACACCTACACGCTTGGAGAGGAGTGTGAAGAAACAGACCATACTGGCACCAAGCGGAAAGTGAGTAGAAAATTTGTAATCTGCCTGGTTTCCTGTAGAACGAAATCCAGTGATAAAGTCACAGAGTTTTCAATTGGAAGATGGTCATGACGACGTTTTTAAGAGGAATCTTCTGTGTGTACATGTGTTGGTACAAGTACACTGAGATGATTTGTTTTGTATCTCTAGGTGACCTACACCATGGACGGAGACACCCTGGTTTACGTGTACCCCAGCCATGATGACGGGAAGGGGCTGGTGGTGCGTCAGACGCTCCGTTGGATCGACGACAAGACCCTGCATCATATAAGCCTGACTTTATCTGCACTAACCATACTGCTAACTACGTAGACTTGATAATAATGATGATGAAGGAGTATTTCCGTGTGTTACGTGCTGTGCATATTGAATCTGAGGAATGATTTTTGCTACTGTGTTTCCAGACGTACAATGTCGGTGATCTTGAGGGATGGTCCGAGGGGCAGAAGGTCTAGATCTTGGGGATGACCTCCAGCAACGCGTTTGGCTGCGGTCACCCCGTTTTGTACTACAGGATGATGTTGGACAAGCTTACATCCCTTCGAGCATTTACTCCTTTCTTTCTTCAAGAAAGTAATGTTGTTTCTAATAAATCTTGTTTTGTTCCACACGCATTGCTTCGTATCTTTCGTAGCTCGACTATTTTACCTATTAGTATCAGTAAGCTATTTACACAGGTTCAATTAAGATACAGTTGCTAGTAAGCTAGTAACCTGGTATATGATTACATTAGATAGATATACGAGTACTAGGTCTAACTCATAAGTATCTGTGATCATAACCCAGTAGCTCTCTGCTATTTCACAAATTGGCTGGTGACGCTTTCTTGCTGTTGCTGATTGACTACATGTACTAAACATAGTTTGGCCGAGTACACAGCAGTAAGATAATATTTACACCAGGGATGAGTCTAAACTCTTCTTTCAAGAATGAGATCAACAGCCTGCTACATATACAATTTGTCATCCTATCAGCAAACATTGTACTGATTCTAGAAGTGACCTGTCGGGCACGTAGCGCATGTGCCCTGGATACACAAATATTTCGTACCTTTATTGAATGACAAGAGGCAGACTAACGCAACGCCAGAAACAATGTAATTGTGTTTTTACTTACATATTGCTAACTTGACGATAGGCGTAACGTTAACACATGTTTGTATTGAACACAATGAGAGTCATCTGGTAAAAGACCGTGTCTGATATACATGTAAGTACATTTACCCACGTGTCAATATTTGGAGGTGAAGACGTGTACACGTCACCAGCTAACCGTTCATGTACCCGGTCACACCCCCACCCGGCGGTCACCTTAGGCCCTGCAACCGGTCAAAAAATCCGTCAGTCTTGAATAAAGATGGCGTCAATCATCCAAAAATGTCGTTTGATTTACAGTCAGTATATCTGGAACCTGGAAGATCACCAGACAATCAGATGTAAACGTTGGAGAGATCGCAGACCCATCCCACAGGTGGCCTGCACGTGGTGAGAGACACCGAAGTTCACAAACGTGTACTCCAACTATGACGTCTGGAAGGGGCTGGCGGTCCGTCAGTCATTCAGATGGGCTTGCGATAAGACCATACTTCATGTGAGACTGGCAAGTTGCAGTACAAGCCCCAGCCGAACGAGAGACATGCCGTTTTTAATTGCAAATATACTATTATCAGGATTTTCGCTGAGAGATTGGGTCAGAGTATATTTTGTCCTTATTCCGCTTCTTGGGAGACAAGATGGACCGAGACTAAAAAGATTTAGATTTGGCGGTCTTATCCCCAAAAATGATTAGTTACATCGATTCACTACAGGCTTCCATCATACAATGTACCTTGGCCCTATAGGCACGTGGAGAACAGATGTATACTCATTTAAGCCGCCACGTTGCTTCACATGTTCACCATTGCATTGTTATTTAGATCGAGAACTAGACATGATCGTTGAATACTGTAAATGCAGAAATGTTCGCGGTGGATTAATGTTCGCGTTTTTCGCGGTGACCACCCCATCGCGAACTTAAAACCACCGCGAACATTTTTCCATGACATTAAGAGACTACCGTACATGGTGCCACCGCGAACTTAAAATTAACGCGAAAAGTCCTTTATCCCGCTAACGCGAAATTAAATCCCCGCGAACTTAAATGCATTTACAGTACGCACAGTCATCACGTACTCCCTGTATTTGACAGTCTGACATTACGGGACACACCCAGTTCATTTTGGGGTCTCTAGCCCCCTTAGAGACGCAAAAGTTGAATACAATTCATCCTAGTATAGACAGATGAGACACACATTGCCCTGAATATCACTACTATAAGAGCACCTACTGACCTAGATAACATCATCGTGGGGCCGCGTAGCACAGTGGTACTGTCTTCGCCTCGTGACCGAGAGGTTGCGGGTTCGAATCCAGCTACTATGTTACCGGTCTTGTGCCCTTGGGAAAGGCACTTTACACGGCTTTCCTCACTATACTCAGGTGAAAATGAGTACCTAGCTTCGGCTAGGGCCGTCCCTCGGATAGGACGTTAAATGGAGGTCCCGTGTATGGGGAGAGTCACACCCTATGCACGTTAAAGAACCCCCACACGTGCGATGGTGCGGTGTGAGGGAGCAAACCCTTCTGTCTGGAGTTGGTGATTCACTTCAAATCACCCGGTTGGAGGCCTGGCGAACCTCCATACCGTATCAGCCAGCGAAAGGGTATATCACCCCGTAAGGGGCGGTATAACCCCGCCGCGTGTAGACATGTGCGAACATGTGCACATGTGTGTATGGCGGCTTTGAAAAGGTGTCCTTAACACCTGTTTCGCCATACCCTCCAAATGGAGAATCCTAATAAATAAATAAATAAATAAATAAATAAATCATGACGATGTAATTTGTTTGGAGAGAGGTTTGAGTTTTATATCAAACATAAAGGATTCTGTGATAGGATGAACATATTCCACAGCACCATACTTGCCTTTTACTACGGGATATATAGAATCCACATTTTAACACAGCCTTGCCCTTTACTCAAGTGCACATTACGACCTATAGATATGAGGTAATGTGTTTGCTAAAGAGTTAAGTGCTTACATTAAAATTTGAAAAGGGTCAACGAACTTTATCGACTAATAGATTCGTCCTATTAAAAAGAGACGATGATATTTGAACCATACTTGTATGGCACAATCTAAAACATACTACAACCTATTTAGGATACGACTCTTTTATATCGCAAGTGTACGTTGTGTCAGATTGTACAGGATTTAAGTTATTATTCAGCATATATGGTAGACTTTGCACCATGGATGAGATCATACCTCCTGACTACGCGTCATGTCAACTGTAAGTCACCTTTGCGGTATATCGATCGTGCCATTAGCTTGGATTTTTGTAGGATAGGATCGTTTTGGGTACCATAAAGCCATAATTGTTGAGAATATGTGCTATGTAGTATGTATATCATATGTAATACTGAACGAGAGAGGTACTAGTACTAAGTTCAAACGCACTAGCCCGACGCTACAATAGTGACAAAAGAATGGGAACAGCAGACGTATTGTTAACAACGGTTACAGAATAAGTTTAACAAATATTTGTACGAAACATAGCAACAATCGGTTGTCAAACATCTAAATGAGCCTACACATGTCGTACAATATGGGCACATGCCTATATTTGGTGTTGACCATGTGTACTTTACCTGCCGCACCAGGCGACCTTTATAAAGCTTGTCGTACAAAGGTTCCTCCCACTTTAACTCAGACCCCAGGAGGTGAAGCTCGTCTGGTCTAGTCTTCTCCGCAGAAAAACGACAACTATCATCCAAAATGCCGTTTGACTTGGCAAAGGGTACCGGCACCTGGAAGGGAAGCAAGCGCTCCGACAACTATGGGGAAATCATGGCGAAAATGGGTAATTTTTTGTTACAAAACGGTGTAAAACGTTTGAAGTAGACGTTCCTAAGTACTACTTAACTTATTTTCTAACTCGCGGATCGTAGAACATGATGATTATTGTTTTAACCATACCACAACAACGTTTTATGCTTCTTGACAAGAATTTTGGTTCATACATCATTGTTGGCATTTAAGTTGGACTTCTATGTTTCGAGGAGATTTTACGTGTCCATAGTTTAGCATTTCGTAACTCTGATCAAGCATATTTTTCAACTATATCAAGTGTAGCCAGCTTATGGAAGACACGAAATGTTTCATAGAGAGATAAGGTTTTTTTCCAAGGTGATTGAACGTCTCCCCATCACCACCACCCACCCCCAACTGTCGAACTTCGATCACGCGGAGTTATTTATTAGCTAAGCAGTGATGGGTAATCAATATAGTCCGTTTTTTTCTATTCACCTAGGGACAAATAGAGCTTTCAATCTGACGCCATTCTTTACTTACTGCACTTGGGGCACAGGTGCGGCACTGCGGGGTTCGTTCACTGCGGCACTGTTGTGTTATTTTCGCCGTTTTTTATGATTCAGATATTACGTAATACGTAAAAGTGTCACTTAGCAGACAACAAATACCCAAAATGTAAGAAAATTTGTTATCTATCTCTGAA
>NC_049993.1:10422743-10467505 GCF_000003815.2 Branchiostoma floridae | reverse complement strand
GAGATGCCACCCTTACTAAAGTATCGCTAGAACACAGTCAGATATTCTATGCCGTTATCAGGAATCCCGGCTGATGTGCAGGCCATGATGAAAGACGCGGAGTTCCCCATCGAGATCACAGTGTCAGGCAACACGTTCACCAGCAAGGCCACGATGTTGGGCAAGACTAGTGAGAACACCTTCACCCTGGGACAGGAGTGTGAGGAGACGGATCCCACCGGTAACAAGAGGAAGGTAGATGCAAAGGACGGAATAACTGTTCAAGACACCTGAGTAGATAACATGGCGGTTTCTAGACAGAAAATTCACAGTTTCAGTTGCTAAAAACTAGCCTTTATAGTCCTCAGATAAAAGAAAAGTCTGGACAAGTGAGGTACATGTATGTGTGAAGCAAAGAGATCTTGAACTTTGACACAGACCACAATGCACCACGACCGTACGGCTTATCATAAGAAATTCACGCTGTTTATTTGTGGAGCCAATATTACTTTACCTTTATCCCTCTACTATATTTGGTATATATCTGAATTATTCTTCTCACCATACAGGTGACCTACAGCATTGAGGGAGACACCCTGGTGTCCGTGCACCCCAACCATGACGGGAAGGGGCTGGAGGTCCGTCAGACCCGCCGGTGGCTGGACGACAAGACCCTCCGCACGGTAAGACGAGAACATGTCAAGTTTGTGAAGGTATTGGTCAAGGCAAACTTGTACAAGATGTGCGATAGACAATCATGTTATGATTGTCAGGATTTGCTATTTTCTAAAACCGATTGGTTACAGCAATGTGATGACTGACTCTGAATAATGAGTTTTGTGTCTGTTGTTACAGGAATACAAATGCGGTGACCTGGAGGGATGGACTGAGATGCAGAAGATCTAGATCTCGGTACCTTCACCCACCCTAGTGCGGACATGTCTACTGCATGCACGTGCCGTACCGCAGACGGACAACAGATGCACGTCTCCCACACCCTGCTTTTATAACCAAACGTTGCTGCTCTCGATATGTTTCTCAACATATTAAAGCATTGAGCAAAACATTCCACTGTCTCTTTTCGTTTCATTACTAGGACATATGATCCGTACTTTGTCAGTTTTAGAGCAATTGCTGGTCAGCAAAAATCATAATGCTAGCCCAAGGCCTAACTCTTTCTATCCACCAGTTCTCTCCTTGTTAGTGTTATCCTAATAATGTGCAATTGAAAAAAAAAGTTCAGGTACCATCCATATCATGCAGGCACTGCCAAAAGGTGTATTTATGTAAAGTTTATGTCCTTCCTACATCTTATGGTCAATAGGGCGGCGCCTATCAACGTTTCGTTAGCTTTGGACCATACCGCTGTGGGAGCACGGAGATACTATGGTGTAGTCAAAAGTCTATGTGCTTGACCTTTGTACCCATATGATCTAAGTATGACTTGATCATGAAACACATAAAACGACTTGAAACACATAAAACTTGAGGAAACTCTTCTCTGAAATTCTTTCGATGATCTGTCAAATCTTTGGTCACCGGAGAGATTCCACTAGAGCAACTTTGTTTGGGGTCTCGGCACTCTGGCAAATCGTGGATCGCAGCGAGAGCGCGGTGAGAGCGCCGATAAGTTGAAAGGGTGTATACATGAGCTATTCCATTTGGAGTGCATTATCAGTGGAGGGTTTTAAATTAATGTATTATGTATTGTCATATATGTTATTGTCTATCGAACGAAACGTCCGCAAAACCTCCCCTCAGTCTGTAACTGCAGTGATGGTGCTAGTATGGTTCTTCCACGTTGGAAATTTTTCCTTGCTGATTCTGTAAATTTGTGGTTCTGCGTCCCCTTTAAGTCTGTGTTCATGGTACAGTTGTTCTTTTGGATTATTCTCGTTTCATAACCAATCCTATCGCATGGACTAAAAACGTGAGACAATGACACGTGTACTGTTCGGCACTTGTCGGTCGCTTCCAACGTCCGGAGCACATCTAAATGTTGCAATGCGTTATAGACGTAGAGGACAGGAAGATGTAGAGCATTCGTCCAGACGTCCCTATACCCCACATCTGTAACTGAATATATAAACTGTAAATAAAGGGAAAAGATAAGCTCTGTCCAAAGCGATCATAATCAGGAAACCAGAGTGTGTGTAACATCTCTTCATTCTACACTGGTGGCAGCGGTGGACTGCTCTTCATTCTAAACAAGGACAGAACTGTCCAAACAGTCATCTTACTATTCCCACGGGAGGGGCTACGTGGTTGGTCAGATTTGTCACGTGGTAGGCAGAATGAGATAGATAGCTTCATTTTCTCGGCCATTTGCCTCTCGACTTTCTCAAGGTAAGACATGTTTCTAGGAGCACCCTCTAACATGTATATAGTCACCGAGAGAGAAATCCGTCCTCGGTGTGTACCGGTTGCTTAAAGCGTTGCCTCGTGTTCTGCTTAGTTTGATCTTTGCTTATAAATGTACATGTAGTTGATATAGCCTTCTTGTTTTCTTTCTACTGTTTAAGTGAGACATGTGAAGACCCGGGATCACATTGAAAGCTATGTTTCTATTTGTTGCTTTCCTGGGCCTACCCAGAGTGTGACGTACATCTGGTGCCACTCTTTACAATGCTGGAAAGATGGTGCTTCCACGTTTGAATTGATATCTTTACTGTTTAACTCGGGCCTGGTCAGTCTTTACTTCATATTTTTTCTGTCCATTTTGAGATTACGCCACATGTAGAGGTCCGGCGTCCTCTCCAAATCTGTGTGGGTAGTTGTTGTTTGGATAACCTCATTATTTAGATAAGGTTTGTTTCATAACCGTTCCCACCACACGGACTAAAAGTGTGGAGTAATGGCACTGTTAGGTACTAACTGGTCGCTTCCAAGGACAGAACATCTTATATTCATTATTGCCACATACCATCAGTAAATAGGATCGTTTTAATTTCGGATAGTTCTGAGAATACACATTGCATATATAAACAGAATGAGAGAATAAGAAGGGGACAGCAACAACTGACTTATTGTTTAGATTTATAGATTAAAGATAGGTCAAACAAATAGTTGCGTAAAAGTATATCAATATGTTGCCAAACAGCCAAATGTGCCTACACACGTAGCGCAATCTGATTACATGTCCATACGTACTTGGCGCTGACTGTATTTATTTTGATTACACATAAAAAATTTACCTTTTATATACACTCAGCACAAAAGGTTTGGAATATCAACTTCGGTTGATCATATTTATGTTGTTTCTGCATCAATTTCAATATATTATATATCTATAGAAAGCTTGCATGATGTTCTTTCCAATGGTATCAAACTCATTATCATTGTTAACTCATGAAACATACACTAGGCCTGCTAACGTGAGTGGGTCACGAAAAAAAGTGCCCAAATTCCCCCGTTTCTGTTCAAAACTGTATCGTCCGGTTCAACCGTTGTTATGGCCGCGGGTGACAATGATTCAATCAATCCTTTTATCACCTAACGTTTGGTATACAGAACATCCCAGTTTCTTTTTAGCATATCTGAGTAGAGTATTTTATGAGTGTAAATTCATGGAACGAGCACCAGGCCCGCTTACGTACAGGGGGTCCTAAAGATAAAGTACCAAAATTACCCTACTAATTTAAAAGTCAATCACTCCATGCTGCTCATTTTCTTCCGTCAGTATTTATTGAATTGTGAATGAAGGCAAATTGAATAACAGGACATGTCAATCAAAGCTACTATTAATCTTTATTCAAGCAAAAAATCTGAACCATGGCAAGAGGTGATCAATCGAGTGCTAGCCATAAGCCGTAGGAAGGCTATTCCACCCTAAGACTGTGCTCCAGCATCCAATGGTCCTTGCTCTGTGTGGACTGGTGTTGTAATCTTGCAAAATGGCATTTAGTATTGAAGAGGTAGAATGTTGCTACTGGATGGAGGATGGTGTCCCTATATGTCACCACATTAATTTGCCTGGAATGATGACGAGTCTTGTTTACCCTATGGTGGTCATACCACCCCACACCATGACGCTGCCTCCATCACCAAATGCCGAAAGTTACTCTTGCCTTGTCAGCGTGCGGTTCTCCTTGCCGCATCCATGCTTTGATTCTGCCATCCAACTATCGAAAGGGCAGATGAACTCTACTCAAGTGTACTAAAACCTTGTATGTTCCGTATACAAAATGTGACGTGAAAAGAGGATTGATTGAACCAGTGACACACGCGCCAATATCAACAGGACGATGCAGTGTTGAACAGAAATAGGGGAATTTGGGCACTTTTTTTTCGTGGCCCACTCACGTAAGCAGGCCTTGTGCTCGTTTCATGTGTTAACAATCATAATAAGTTTGATACCATAGGAAAGAAAATCACACAAGCTTTCTATTGATATATAATACATTGAAATTGATGCATAAATAACAGAAATATGATATACCAAAGTTGATATTCCAAACTTTTTGTGCCGAGTGTAGATAGTCGTCCAAAGGTTCCTTCTACTTTTACCACAGAAGTCTGGTCTACTCGTCTCGCCTGTGAAACGTCAACTATCGTACATCCAAAAATGCCGTTTAACATCCCGGAAGGTAAAGGTACCTGGAAGTTGACCAAGCACTCCGACAACTACCCGGAGATCATGGCTAAAATGGGTAAACGTTTTTCTGTTACAAAGTGTTGTAAAGAATTTGTAGTAAACATTCCTCCAACTGATTTGATTTACTAGACAGCAAAGGAGCAATAAGGTCATTCTTGTGCACAATTCCAAGTTAAACATGTTGAGAGTTTTGTAACTGCGCATATTAAAGTTATAATTGCGAACACGCAAAAATATCTTAAAAACATTACTCCTAAGATATTACTTCTACGGAGGCAATAGTGTTGAAAAAGTATAACTATAGTATAACACAGTCATATGTTCTATGCTTTATGTCAGGAATCCCGCCTCAGGTCCAGCAGGTGATGAAAGATGCAGAGGTAACGATGGAGACTACAGTGTCCGGGAAAAAGTTGACTAACAAGAGAACGATATTGGGCAGGACGACTGAGAACACCATCATCCTTGGAGAAGAGTGTGAAGAAACGGATCCTAACGGCACCAAGAGGAAGGTAGGTGCAAAATACAGGGTAGAATTCAACTAATCATGGGCGTCTGTATTGATAAGATAGAGTCATTTCACAGTTTTATTCACTGACTATTATCTGGTGAGTATTCCTTGTAATGCATGAGAAGGTTGAAAAATGTCTAGACAATTGGGGTTCAGTCTAAACGAGCGATCTTGAACTTCGTCTTAAACCAGAATGCATCACGATTGCACATGCGCACTCGGAACTGTGAGATAGCTTGTTCTAAGGATGTCAAGGTGAAGCATGCAAGGCCAACACGGGAACAGTAAGATGGCAAAATGCTTATGGAGTCAACGTTACAATGCCTTTCTGCTGCGGATGTATGTCTAATATGTTTTATCTTTAGTCTAATTTAGTGTATTTGAATTCATCTTCCCAACCTACAGGTGACCTGCACCTTGGATGGAGACACCCTGGTTTTCGTGTACCCCAACCATGACGGGAAGGGGCTGGAGGTCCGTCAGACTCTCCGATGGGAGGGCGACAACACCATGCGTATGGTAAGATAAGAACAACTTTCTATAGGTTTCAATCAATCTAAACTCAAACATATGTTACTTCATTCCAATTCGACAAAACATTTTTGTATATGGGTATGTCACTAAAGACTGTAGATTATAAATCTTTTTTTCTTCTATTCCAGCAGCACAGAAACATGCAAAACTAACCTATATGAGAGTTCACATCGTGAGGTTACTAAGAGTGTTATTTGCACCAAATTTGTTAACTCCGGTTTGCTACGGCATTGTGATGACTTGTTTGTTGTGGCTGTTATTCCAGGAATACAAGATTGGTGACCTGGAGGGATCGGCAGAGATGCAGAAGATCTAGATCTCGGTACCTTCATCCAGCATACCGTCCATTACGTACCGTAAATGGGCGGCATGCTTACATCTCTTACAACCTGCATTATTTTAACATCCAAACTTAAGAAATTAAAGAATTAAAAAAAAACTTTCATTGTCTTGTCGTTCCATCATAGAACGTGTGCAGTGTGCTTTGTACTCTAGTGCACGCGCTTTAATTTCTACCTGGACAGCAACAAATGTAATGTTTGAGCTGACTCTATAGTGGTCTCTTTTCTTACTAATGTTACCATGATAAATCAATTGTGCACTCTTTTTCAATCATTCACTCGTTTTAACCATTTTCAGGTACAGTATATAGCATATAAGCACACTGGATATATTTGAAAATAAGGCGACCCAAACTGCCATTTCTTCCCAAGCTTAAGAGCTGCAATCTACAACCTTAAATCGTGACTATATCTTTTTCAGAATACAAAATATCAAAATCAGGAATTCCACTGCAGTACCATAGCAAGCCACTACATAGCCGCAAACCTAACAGTTCGAGGTCTCAAATATCAAAACAAGGCCTTATTCAGTTATCACACACAGAGACACAGGTACAGACAAACTCCCGCTAAACATATAACGTCAATTCTTTCATGGAGGCAAATGTTAAGGTCCTTCCCACACCGGATGTTTATAGGGCGGCGCCCATCCCCGTTGAGATGACCCAACCTCTGCACTATCATATAGTAGACCAACATCGATCACCGGACTACCGGGAGAGGCATGAGCCACTAGATTTAACACTGTAATGGCATCCCGCTGACCTAGTCACAAATGATATTGCTTCTCATGTATTTTTCAATGCTATGGTGTGTTGACCTGACATTGTGGCAAGGTCATAATTTGCTGCATTGTCCCAACTTCAAATCGTAGGAAAGAAGAAGAATCTAATCAATTGTGGAAATGACGCAAATAGATCCACAATAAACTCAAGATAAGGGTTTGTGAACTTCGGTCCGCATGTACGTAACATTTGGAGCACAGATATTGTCAGCATACATGCTGCCGCAGACACGTCCCCTGGCTTAGCCTTTATCTCCTCTGTAGATCACATCATCACAGGAAGTATGGCTACATGAAGAACCGCAAATGGCATGTAGGGATGTTACATCAGAGAAGCTTTACTTTCGTAAAGCAAATTGGGAGAGTTTCACTATGGAACTTGACGATAGAATCCAGACGTTGGAACCTCATCCCAACATCTATGATCAGTTCCAAAGCCTTGTATGGGAAATATCAAAGAGACATATTCCAAGAGGATGTCGCAAGTCTTATATACCTTGCTTAAGTGAAGACAGCAAAGATCTCTACGAGGAATATGTAAAAGCATACGAAGTCGACCCATTTGCAGAGGAAACGATAGCAATGGGAGAATCTGTGCTGGCTTCAGTTTCTGAAGAGCGGAGAGAAAGATGGAAAGAGCTTATCACAAATGTGGATATGACTCAGAACAGCAAGAAAGCCTGGTCCACAATCAAGAAGTTAAACTCTGACAAGAATCCACAGGCAAGTCTAGCTGCCGTGACCCCTAATGAAGTGGCTACGCAGCTACTGCTTAATGGCAAACCTCTCAACAAAGAAAGAGGTCATCGGAAGAAGATGAAAGAGGAGATGGAGAATGTGATGTTGGAAAGCGAGGACGAGTTCGCAGATTTCACCATCTCTGAACTGGAAGATGCCATCAAACTTCTGAAACCCGGGAAAGCTGCTGGCCTTGATGGTATCACGACTGAAGTCATTCGGAACTTTGGACCTAAAGCTAAAGCCTGGCTACTACAAATGTTCAATACCTGTGCCACCACCCTTTCCATCCCTAAGGTTTGGCGGAAAGCAAAAGTGGTCGCTCTCCTGAAACCCAACAAGGACCCTTCCAACGCCAAAAGCTACCGACCTGTGTCATTATTGTGTATCCTCTTCAAGTTGTATGAGAGAATGATACTTGCGCGTATTGGTCCCATAATAGATGAGCTACTATCTCCCGACCAAGCGGGTTTCAGACCAGGAAGGTCCTGCTGTGGCCAAGTCCTGAACATTACCCAGCACATCGAGGATGGCTTTGAAACCGGGAAGGTCACGGGGGCGGTTTTTGTTGACCTGACTGCTGCATACGATACCGTCAACCATAGACTGCTCTTACTAAAACTGGCAAAAATGGTTCGGAACACAAGCACTGTCAGGATCATCCAGTCGCTACTTGAAAACCGACGGTTCTTCGTTGAGATGGATGGGAAAAGGAGCCGCTGGCGTTCTCAGACGAACGGCCTCCCACAAGGCTCGGTGCTTGCACCAACCCTGTTCAACGTCTACACCAACGACCTTCCCCAGTTCAACAACATCCGCCGGTTTATCTACGCTGACGACCTAGGTCTAACCACCCAGCACAAGTCTTTCGAGGTCATCGAGCGCAGACTGACCGCTGCTCTGAACAGTCTGTCAGTCTACTACAAGAACAATTTCTTAAATGCGAACCCTAGCAAAACCCAAGTGTGTGCATTCCATTTGAATAACCACCAGGCCAAACGACAGCTGAACATAGTCTGGAATGGTAAGAAACTAGCCAACGAAAAGTTCCCGGTTTACCTTGGAGTAACCATGGACAGAACTCTGTCTTATAGAGAGCATGTCAGGAAACTCAAGGAGAAGGTTGCTTCCAGGAACAACCTCCTCAACAACCTCACAACTCTGAACTGGGGAGCTGATGCAAACACCTTACGATCTACTAAACTAGCCAACGAAAAGTTCCCGGTTTACCTTGGAGTAACCATGGACAGAACTCTGTCTTATAGAGAGCATGTCAGGAAACTCAAGGAGAAGGTTGCTTCCAGGAACAACCTCCTCAACAACCTCACAACTCTGAACTGGGGAGCTGATGCAAACACCTTACGATCTACTGCCTTGGCGTTATGTTATTCCACAGCAGAATACTGTTCTCCTGCCTGGGAAAGGTCATGCCATGCCAGTAAAGTGGATGCTGAGCTCAACACTTCTTGTCGCATCATAACAGGAGCGCTGAGGCCCACACCCCTGCCAGCATTGTACCGGCTAGCAGGTATCGCACCACCTCCCATCCGACGGGAAGCTCTCTCCAGAACTCAGAAATTTGTACAAGAGCAGGACTCTCGACACCCTCTACACTACTACCATGATGTTAGAAGAAGACTCAAATCTAGAAAGAGCTTCATGACCATACAGAGTCTGAACCCTAAGGAGGCTGCCAAGTACAGAGTCGATCGCTGGAAAGCTTCCGACACCCTCCTACTAAATGAAGCTCTCCAGATCCCTTGTGAGTCCCTTCCTCATGGCACCCATCTACCCAGAAGGGAGTGGGTGGACCTGAACAGAGCAAGGTCCGGAGTAGGTAGGACCAGAGACAACCTACTGAAATGGGGACGGGTGAACTCAGCTGAGTGTCGTTGTGGCCACCCTACCCAAACCATGGGACACATTACGAAGGACTGTGTATTAGGCCCCAGCATCTCCAACCAGGACCTACTAGAAGCTAACGAGAAGGCCGTGGCCTGGCTGCAGTACTGGCACGGAACGCTATGATGATGACATCAGAGAACAGAAATCTTACCTTTCATGATGCTTCCTATAGACAAAGTTCATTACCTTAATTCATGCTGTTTGTTTCGTCAGTCGAGCAATAATCAATTATCAGATTTATTCGTGTTGTTTTGCTCAGCCAGTCGAGCGATATTCAATGAATGCAGGTTTCAAAAGAATTTACCACAAGCCGGGATTTTCAGGTACGTTCCCTTCGAATGTTCAACACTAATCGCATTTCCGGACACAGTGACTGCATTAACAGATATAATCTCTAATGGGTTTAGTTGCACTCAAGTAGCTTGATACCGTCTGTAGTTTGACCTTCACAGTGGCAGGGAATGACCTTGTGACATTCCCATCATGCACGTTGGTACTGTAACTGTATATGAAATCAAAAATTACTATTTTTCATTTACAGGACCTACCAGAGTAACTCTAATGTTTCACTATATATCTATTAACACTAGATATGATATTTCTAAGTCAACCAATGTTACACGTGCGATGGTAAAGATCAGTTGCGCCACCTAGCGTCTCCAAAAGGGATGCAAGCCGATTACCAAACTACGACAGCGCTCGTCTCATGCAGTGTTTATTTCTCCAAACCGACGTGGTTGCCGTCTCCAGCCGTCAGATTTGGGCGGCTGTGGTATTGAGATAATTGGTACAGATGTACTGTACTGTCGTAACGGTACCTTCACGTATGTGCAATTACGTACGCATTAAGCCTAGGCCTAATACAAAGGTTCACCTCGAAGAAATGTTTGCGCATATTGAGCAATTTTCTCCGAATACTCGAATGATAACGATAGTGTAGAGAGATGGGTAGTACACTAAAATAAATTCAAGATATTTGAACCCCAGACACGTTTTCTGAGTAGTTTTGAACAAATAGCCACATAAATATCCTTTACAATAATAAATTATGAATAAGTAAACGATTGACTTTGACATGACAGGGAATTTGCCAAAGAGTAATGAGTCAAATACATTCGAACCTTTACAGATGACTTGGCAGAACTTGAAAGATGAAAGACATCTCTAATTTTGCAATTGGGGCACCGATGTGGCACTTCGGGGTTCGTTCACTACGGCACTGTTGTGTTATTTTCGCAGATTCTTTAAAATTTAGATATTGCGTAATACGTAATACTATGATTTAGAAGACAACAAAATGATAAAACGTAAGAAAATTAATTCCGTATCTCTAATTCGTTGAATTCGAACCCCGCAGTGCCACACCGGTACCCCAGGTGCAGTGAAATACCACCCTTACTCATCGAATGTATGGATGATGGCGCCTGATTAATGCTTATAGACATAGTCTGGATTAGTGTTAGATTAGCTTAATTAGGCAGGTAACGATGGAATTCTTTCACTGGTATTAAGGGGAAATGAAATACGATCAGGTATAAGATAGCTTGATTAATTGAAGCTTTTATAATGCAATTTATTATGTAATATCCTGTTTCATATAGGCTGAAGAAATTCTTTCTACATTTACAGGTTCTTTTTCAATTCTGCATTTATGAAATCTGATTTGTTGTTAACAGGAGCTATATCATTGTAACATTTGACAAACGTGGTAATAAATCTGATCCTTATGTCCAGCTTCGTGGAGTTATCTTTAAAGTTTGACTTAGCAGACGAACAGTCAAGTAAAGCAAAGCTTCCGAAATAAAGAAAATTAGTAAAATATGGAGCAGAGCACAAACTGTTATATGACTGTTGTCTTGAACTGAATAGAATTGGTTTTGTGACTAGATACTAATATATTCCAATCAGACAGTGTCTTGTCCCAAATGCATTATGTTTTGTGAAAGAACATCGTTTTCTAATTCGCTTGTATGCATCCAGCTAATGAACAACCCGTTACTGTTTTTAAGTCAAATAATTTAAATAGATCCTATCCAGCCAAACGGCATTCTAGTTCTATTCTTTCTAATAATGCCCAGTGGATTAACTACTGCATCTACCTACAGTCCCCCTGATAGTAACATCACGTTGTGGAAGATAATGATCATTGGCTAACATTTCTTTCAACAAAGATTGACGCTGTTCGCCTAAAGTTTCTTGCAGTGACTTTACATACCACGTTAGCCTTATCGCTAACGGAATGCATTCATGATATGCACAGGGTGGTCAGGACGATAGTGCTGGGCGGAATATTTTCCTTCTACACTTCACCATAGCTGGCTTGTAGTAATGACATTTTAAGGCTCCTATCTCTAGGCAATCATCCTTGAGAGAATTGCCATAAAAAGGCCTGTTTTAAAGTTTCTTAATTTGCAGGGATGAAATGGACCAAGCAGCTGATTTCCCTTGTCCATATTTTTACATGGTCATTACAATGTAGCGTCTGACTACGAGTATAGGGGGGATTAGGAATGGAATTAAAATTACTGCTTTTTCAGTTCTAATTACATTCACACAACGTTTCATATGCGGTAAAAGCAAGAGCAATCCCGCCAGTGTCTTTCCAAAATACTCCTCAGTGGCTTTTATTATACAACATGTTATGCTGTAATCAATTACTGTGGGATAAAGGGACTGAAGTTATTGCCTTAACATGCTTTAAATTGAAGACCAATAATGTTAGGAAACTCCGTTTAGAGGGGGCTTCCATAGTGCTCATAAGTATAGTTTCCGGGACAAAAATGTAATTATCAAGCAAGGGACCTCGCGAAGATTATAAACTATCAAATGTTCGTGATAGAAACTTTAAAAGCAGGCCAAAGAGCGCTCAGGCGTGTTATATAACGACCAGGTGGTCTCCTTGAAAACTGCAACACAATCTACCTATTGTTAGTCTATACATGTATGAAGTGACTTCTTGGTACAGTTCGTTGCTGAAATAGATACCACCATTCTATCTAAAGAATGTACATTGTCCAGCAAGCAAAGCCCTAGAATAAGATGCAATCCCACAACGGAAAAGACCCAGGTAGTACTTAAATCCATTGCATACTAGTGGAAGCCCAGACAGGGGGGCTACGAGGGGCGTGCAATAAGTAATGGTCCTGACCCACTTCCAGTTGTCTGATCTAAATGAAATTTTGTATGTGTAATAATTCATATCTCTATGGGTTATGTTGCAAAAGACAGCTCTGAACTAATTGTGGTTTCTGATTTACTGGTGTTTGAACTTAGTCAGGTGCGAAATGGACCAGGTGTGAAATGGAACCAGTTGAGTGTCGCGCAGTGATCCGGTTTTTGTATTTGAAAGGACGCACACCAAAGAAGACTTTTGATGAAATAAATGAAACTTATGGTGATGATGCCCCATCATATGACCTTGTAAAACGCTGGCATCCTGAATTCAAACGTGGCTGGAAGTCTGTGGAAACAGCTCCCAGACCTGGTCGTCCCTCTTGTGCCATTGATGAGGCATCAGTTGGAGGACCAACCTGGGGTGTCCTACAAAATCGGTGTCCAGAGCTGCATCAAACGATGGGAGAAATGCATAACTCTGGGTGATTCCTATGAAGAGAAAGACTAATAACTGTGCCAAGTTTCATTAATCTCCTGCTATGGGAAATGGGTCAGGACCATTACTAATTGCACGCCCCTCGTATGTCGCAAAGATCTATCCCACGTTTCAGGAAGTAAAACATTCCAATTGCACCCTTGTCGATTGTAATATTCCTTGGCATAGACGAATGGGCGGTTCTCTACCAGTGTAGGCTATCAGCAATCGCTATGCAACAATACGATAGTCCCTTTGATTTATATTATTGCCTTGATATGGTTCTGTGAAACTTGTACTGATTGTTGTCTTTGTAATTTCCACAGCTGCCGACCTTATCAGTCCAACCATATTTCAACTGTCAAGGCTTGTTGTGGTTTATTAATTCTTTACGTGCAAATTCTACCTAGTTTTGATCATTCAGAGCTTCCAGACGAATTGCTCGAGTCATCCCTACGTGCTCCGCTATATTCGCGTGATAGATAGGACACGTTTAGCCAGACAAAGAAATCGCGCTCAGCTCAGATTGCCTCTTTAATATTCAACCCACAGTCTATCTCACATTCTCCTGATTCGCCGGGATTTGTGCACTGCGGTACCACGGTGTATTGTTTCTAAAGCCCTTCTACTACTCACCACTTCAGCGGCAAAGTGATCCTTAAAGACATATCAAAACAGACGAGCACTTGAAAACGTATCTTAGAGACACAGTGCTCTCTGCGAAATCCTGGTACGCTCTGCCATTGCATGGTCTGCGAACTAGGCACATATTCTATACTCTACATGAATCGTTAAACAAGTGCTGACGTCCTTCAATATCACTAACGACCGAGTAATTCTAGTCTCATGCAAGTAAACGACGCCCAGACGTTGACTGGAATCTGTTTGATTCAACAAGGCGCGTAAATATATGAGAATATCAATGAGAAGAATATGAACCTAGGGCTATGTAATTTTCGGGATGAGAGAGGCTAAACAATCTAGCTTTATCGCTTGAAAGACATTCACACTAGTGTTGTAGCATAAATGATTAACAATGTTACGTGGTACGGTGAATACCATTGATTCTTGTGTCATGGACTTATGTAAGGAAATGTGCTTCAGTTATTGAGCGACCACTGTACATAAGTGTTGGGTATAGTATTTTATGAGAGAATATAAAACATGCACGTCAATGGGGAATGCGTACACACGTGATCACCGCATAGCGCTAAGTTACACAGCTCGCTGGTGTTTTCAAGTGAAAAGATGTTTTCCTCTCATATTCATGACGAAAACTCTTCATTCGTGGCAAATACGTGTTAAACATTTAGACAGCTACTGAAAGGGGATAATAAGCTGCCAGAGATGGTTAGGAGCACTCGGGAACGGTGCTGATCCTTCCATTGACATCTTTCAACACTTCTCACATCCATGTAAGCCTTCAAAAGCCTCGCTGCTATTAGGCGCCATCTCATGCACCTATAGGCAACCCTCTAATGGCTCAGGAGGAAATCCCCGAGTTTTCTTTGCAGTTTTGTAGCTAATTGGATATTGCGAACACAAAGCAAGGAGGATGTTGCAGCCACTAATACCACTAAAGTAAGAGACGGGCAACGGGGTACGATAACGCTACAGAGAGGTGAAACGGTTGAGAAGCTTCCCTCTCTAAATACGATCACTGATAAGAGCCGTGTTGTATGCTTGAAACTTGAAAGGCTTTTGGAATGTTGTGAACAGCAGGGGGGATATTTTGAAACTCTTTGATCAAGATTCACAGTTAGTTCCTCCGAAAGAGAATTCTTACCTTGAAAATTAACTGCTTGTACCCCTACGGTTACAACTACAATTCTATTGCAATCATCACACGTAAAATGAGCAGGAAAAATCCGCATCCGCAATCGAAATGATAACTTTTGCCATTATTTGTGTTAAAAAATAGACGGCAATCACATTGCCGATGCTCATGTGAACCGTTTAACCGTGTTCATGTGAGACCCACAGATGGAGTCCCGGAGAACATAGCTTCATCACTGCATAATGACTCGGAGCAAACAAAGGTCGCGGCATCCCAAATGATGACGCTCTTCGGTTCGATGTCTCCCGGTCGTCCCGGTCAGGGCGATAAGTACTGCAGGCGTCAGGAATAAGGTCCATGGCCTGTAAAAGTCATATCTGGGGGTAACTGTGCCCTTTCTTGGAAGGGATTCTTTAGATTACATCACCCCAGACGTACCCGGGATTGTTCGCAATGTGAAATAGCGTTTACATCACTGACTCGACCACGAGCTGGCAAATGAAAGCCTTAACCCTCCAAAAGTGTGACCGTATTTTCTTGAGCTGGTTCACACTTTGTTTCGGTTTAATAGAGCACTTCCTTTCTCTTCCTTGACGTAAATGTGGATATTAATTGCCAACACGCTTGATAAATGACTGAGCTTCACAACGATGACAATACACTATTCCTACAATGAACATCCATCAATAAGGAAAGAATATTGAGTAAACAGGAAACTGTGATCACTATCTATGATATTAGTAAATCCCAGCAGGAGATCGATTCATAAGCCTTTACAATATTTTTTTTATCTTGATCAGTACAGCTCTCCACACAAATTTCATCTGCTAATAAGCTATAGCTTGTAGAAGATGCAGGCGTCTGCAGGTAGACAGGAGATCTCAGAGCTGCTCGGTAGAGATAACAACTGCGTACTTTATTGAAGTGGAAATCCCTATGCTAAAATAAGCCGGCTCATGTATACCCAGGGTTTTCACTGCTTATATAAACTTCGGGGTTGTTGTCTTTCAATGCACGAAGTACGGTTCGAAGACCGAAACTAAGTGAAGAGTATGATCACGACGTACTGCTAAAGTATGCACGATTTGCCTTTTAGAAAATGATGAGGCATTATTTCCAGTGCGTTATGTGTCAAACGAGTCTTTTAAGAAAATGTTAAAAGAATGAAAACATTGAATATGACTGAACAATAACAGTCAATGCCAGATGATAAAGATAGGTGTTTGTTTCAGTAATACACACCCAATTTATCGATTGTAGCCATTGACGGATGCATGCAATATGTTCCATGGTATATTATGCCAATATTCAAATGCTGTACTCAGATATTCCAAGATAGACGTCTTGGATTGGAAGATAATTGACAAACTGTATTGTAGTCATCATCCCAGTTTAATTGGGTATTAGTGAGTCGTGACTGTGCATGGAAGTGGTTTAAACAACAGCGTGCGCACTGGGAAAGGTGAATGCCCCTCTGCACTGTAAGGCAATAGCAAAAAACATGCCTAACTCACGTGATGGGCAAATAGTCTGCCCTAAACGTGCGAGTTGGTCTGATTCCAAAAACATAGTAAAGAGAACGGATTAGAACACCTCTCAACACAACACTCTCCATTACATGCTTCTCTACCGGACGTTACAATCAAAGACTTATTGTTTGAGACGCTAAGGAAACATGTCCCGTTGTTTAACGCCTCGAGTTTTATATTTCTTGTCTTCTTGTTTATCATAAATACTTTCTAGTTATAGAAATATTGTACGTGTACCACAGTAGCACCTTTCATTGCTTTTGCTAAGCATCGATTGTTTTTCGCCAATTGAAATGACTTAATGCATCAAGGTAGCTATGTTTCACCTTAGACAAGATGTGTTTCCGGAATGTCATTAAAGTAGTACATTATCAAAAGTGTCCTCTTACAAGTATCGCTGCAATTCCAACTCCAGGTCAATCCTACTACAAGGATCGGTTTCCTTATAACTACAACATGATACGTCGTACAGGTATAGAATTTCTTTTTGTTCATCTTGTCTTATTAGAAAACTGTGTGACAGCTTGCGTCTACATTCTGGCACTTCTTACAATTTTGTTCTGTAAAATGCACGTGCACGAATCATCTCCTCACTGTTGTATATATCTGAAATAATATTCAGTTGTGATGACATACAGAAACAAAATTTTCATTGAATTCCCGCGCACAAACAAAGTAAAAGACGATAGGTTTCAACACACTTACTTTTAATTCTAAGTGTTAAATGTATTTGCGTTCTTCAATGAATGCTCGAAAGGTAAAATTTTGAAAATTAATTTGAACTGGTGCTTCCAATGGCACTGTGCGCGCAAATGCTATCTAAAGATAGAGTGTTCCCATCTGGATGGATGGTTTCTGGCAAATTGAAACAGGAGAATTTGTTGTAGTAATAGACGTAGAAAATTGAAATTTACAATCGATCAGGCGTAAGATACCTGGAATACTACATCTATTGTAACGGTTATTTGCTTTTATAGCCTTAATGCTGGAGAAAACTAATCCCAGAGTCAGAGATGAATGTTTAGATCATAGTACGAATCTATATGCATTGAACGGTTATGGACGCTTGCGGTTTTGTTGATGTCGGACCATGGCACTTAACTCGACCGTTTGTCTGTCTCACGCCAAGGCTGTGTTATGAAAAGCATTTCAAAGTTGATATTATCTAAAAGAATAAATGAAGTGGTTTTTAGAACCACAGGGCTTTCCATGGAACAGTGATAATTGCAGTTCTACCCTTAACCATCCAAGCCGTCTTGATATCCAGAAAATCGATATGCGCCACCAAACCAAGTTCCCACACAGAGTAACACGGGCGAAGTTCCGGACAGGCAGCTCGGATGGTTCTGAATAATTGGTGCAACAATATTGAAGGTACATACATTCAATAACAACAAAAAGTGAGGATTTTGATTCAAGAATCCCAAAGATTGCACCATCTTATCCACATCGGTGCATAGATTCCGGGCTGACACTTCTGGTAAAGAAGCTTACCAATGCATGAGCCTCTTAGCTGATGCATGGCTGCCACTTCCTTGGAACTCGCTGAATTCTAAACATGGAGTACGTATAGGATCTATCGCAAAAGCTCTTGCAGAGCAGCAGAGCAGAAGACCTCATTCTTCTCTAGCCGCTCCTAAAAAGGGTTTCTGTCGCTCGCTTGATGTTGCAGTAAGATGCAACAAAAGCCATTGACATCCACTCACCATGACCTACAAGGTGGGCAGGAATATTCCGAGTGACGCACGCCTTCCACAGTTAATTCAAAGACATATCTAACTCATTTGAAATAACAATAACAATCATCTCTTCTGAAAAGAAGATACACCCATTTAGATGCATGGTAAAGACGCTGTGCATGGCCTGCATGTACGCCAAGAGGTTGGTGCATTTTTATATACATGGAATGCGCTGGTAGCGATTGGTACTGCTGGCAAATTCTTACCTGCAACTCCAAATGTTATATAAACCGTTATAGTCACCATTAATAAATAACGATGATTGTACATCGTTAGGCGCTTATATGTCAACATGTCCGCAAGCCACGGAGTAAAACTGGTCTCAAAAAATAACAAACAAATAACACTATCAGACAAATAACACCATCAGACACACAAACACTAAGAACACTTCTGGACAATTTTGAAAATATCATTGCAAAGGGGTGACATTTGAAAAGCTCTAAAAGCAGGCAAACCTGCGTATCGTCGCCTTGCTGCTGCCTAGAAATCCCCAGCTGTATGACGGGGATCCCGATGGCCGTACTCAGGACTTCGGACCCGCCAGGTTTGTCAATCTGGCCGGAGAGGACCGCCTGCACCCTGCCGTCCTTCTGCGCCGCACAGAACCCCTCAGCCGTGCTCACGGGGTCCAGGCCGTCAGACAAGGTTACAGCTTCGATCTGGAATGCCGTCGAGTTGCTGACTTTTCCCGCGGCTGCTTTCAGTTTGTCCGTTCTTTCGTCGAAAAGTATTCCAACGCGAACCAGGTACCGTCCTCTGGACCGTCTACTTCGTTGATGGAGGAAGGCATCACAACAATAAACGCTTGCTAAACATGTTGCCGCAAGCAGTAGAACAGCGCGTGTTGGGCTCCCCATGACGATAGGACTCCCAAGAAAAATCCTCCCCACCTATATAGCTATGTTGAAGTTACGTTCAGAATCATATCAAGTCAATGCACACATCATAGTTCCGCAGATTAAGAATGGTCGTATGAAGTTCAGATAAGGAACAAAAGGCCTGCGTCAGGAGTTGAGAAACAGCGATCGTTGGCGCCGCAAATGAGACTTGCGGAGGACGGATGAGACGCGGCGGACAGGAGTAATGAATAAAGATTGATGCGGTAGAGCAGCGGAACCTGTTCCTGAAAGCGCCGCCTGTCGAGCGATCTGCGGTGGCACTTCTGCTGATCTTAATTGGCCACATCCGCGACATCCTGTCGTTATAAATCTTCTGCCCTACCGAAACAGCCTTTCCGTTATACGGTAACGATCCTGGGAGATTGTTTAAAGCAACAGAAAAAAACAGGTGTTTAAGTGTTGATTTGGCGCAAATAACACGATGCTTGAAAACACAGTGTTACATGGGACGACTCCGGTAAATACAGGTAATTACAATCTATTTTGCCAAGTTGACGGGTAACTTATCAGGACATCAGCAGTTTAAGAAAGGTATGTAAAAGGATTGTAAATGGCTATTTCACTTGCAAAATTTCTTACTTCAATGCTCACATCGCCTGTAACTTTGATATGTCGACCCATAAAACTTTTGTTCTTTGCTCGAGATCCTCAAGTAGCTGATATACTCGTAAAGGATTGTGGATAACCTTCGAAATTCTTCAACACTCGCCATTTCCTACTAGTTGTTGAGAGGTGCTTATAATTATATGCACCCATGTTCTCTTTATGTTCGCGCTCATGATGAGTCTTCAAACATTACCTACATATATGTCGAGTTGATATTTCTTTGAAAGCACTATAGCCACGGCATCTACCTATTAAGAGAGTACAATCGATAATTTTCCCGGAAACCGCTAAAGGTCTAGTTCTTAAGAATCCGACTCATGACCACCTTTGACATTTAGACGACTTCTTGATGACGCAGACTATAAAACCATAAAAGGTTGATGCATGCAAGGCTGTGTTTATGGTACAACGTTAGCTTTGTGTTTAGTTTAATTGGTACTTACAGCAACGCTGATGTTTGTCATGATTACCCAGGTGTTCGTGTGTGCTCTTTTACTATGATGTGTGTTGTCTCATGGTTGGTAAGGCTATGGGCATCAGTAACCCTCATCAGTAAAGGTGGTATCTCACTGCACTTGGGGTACCGGTGCGGCACTGCAGGGTTCGTTCACTGCGGCACTGTTGTGTTATTTTCGCCGATTTTTTTTAATGATTTAGATATTGCGTTATACGTAAAAGTATGACTTACAAGACAACAAAGTACCCAATACGTAAGAAAATTTGTTCTTTATCTCTGAAATTCATTAACTAGTTTTCGAACTCCGCAGTGCCGCACTGGTGCCCCAAGTGCAGCGAGATACCACCTTTAAGTAGTGCCATATGTCTGTGACAAGGGCCGATATGAAATAGGAATAGGTAAATAGAAAAAATACAAGTGTCACGTTTTTATTTTTTCATGAGCAAGATATGCTCATGTGTTTGTATTTGTGATAGTTGCATTTGAGTTCCCAGCTACCTCTAACAATGTTGACATCCATGGAGACCACCAGGGATACCCAGGGAATTGAGAAATGAAAACAGTACATGTGTAACGTTAAATATAACTTAACGAGTAAAATACGCTCATATGTAATTGTTGCATTTTAGTTCCCAACTACCGCTAACAATGTTGACATCCCTGGGGACCACCAGGGATATCCAGTAGAGCAGGATTTTAAAACTGTGTAGCTACAGATTTCTTGTTTAACACCAAAGTAATGAAGGATCTACAAAGAGGAAGAAACATGAGGGGAATAGAAAATGTATGATAAAGGTGTAATGTAGCAACATCTAGCAAAGATAGTACGAGGAAAGGGAATTCTAAAGAAAAATTGCCAGTGACTTATATAACATTTATTCTTTATACTTTGTAGTATTGTTGCCATACTTCAGTGGCGCATTTTTATCCACATTCTCACAAGAATCGTTGCATAATGGCACAAATGAAAGTATATTTGGACAGGTACGCAAGCAGGACTGCAAGATAAGGACCTACATTGCAGCTTGTTCACAACAAAACTCGTTTCTTTTAAAGTTACGGTATCACATACATCTTGCTACTCATCCAAGAGCCAAACATTGAAGAAAACCCGCTTCTACCGAAATTGTATAATCACCTATGACGGCTTATTGCCCTTTAGATGACCTTATACAATTAGACTGTTCCCTTTAACAGTAGAGAGGTCACGGAGTGTATTCCGTAGAGTAAATTGCTTTATCTTTGTATTCATGACAGGTCTTCCATATCTTGTGCACAACAGGCCTCTGCTCTGCCGGATAAATCTCAATTATAAGTATATACACGTAGGCTTCATTAATCACAGACCATCACTTTATCTAATAAACCTTCTGAAATAAGACCATAGTGATCTAATGGGATATGATTTTTTATGTCAACTTCAATTTCTCCTTCACTGTGCACCCTTCTGATGTTACAGTCCGCTGAATTTACTGCGGATGATCAATTCTTACACCAAGAAAATATATCTGTGTTTTGAGACAATGATAATAAAGAAAATGAACACCAGTCACTAAAACAATCAGTGTGGTACTATGAGTTTCAAGGTCAATCGGGATAAGGCATTAAGTAGTTCAAGATTAACATATGCATTTCACATTTTACCCATCTAATCACACTACACGTCCACATATACTCCATTACATACATTGTGAAAAGTTAACAGTTATGCCAACATGGAATTTTCCACCCTGGTGTACATAATGTTGGTACCGTGTAGCTTCACAAAGAACGTCCCATGAGATATCTTAGTCATGAACAGGGCACAGCCGATTAAAGCCTTATATGCGCGAGTCACACCTAGTCAATTGTATTGTATTGATGATACTTCATGTATAAAACCCCATGCAGAATAGTAGGGCGAGACCTAGCAGTTCATAGCCACAAAAGTAAGTCTATGGAATGACCGAGCCGACGACCCCAGAAAAGAACGACGGCTCTGTGAATCCAGGTCAATGAAGGAGATAGTGCCATCAAACTACATGACTGAAAGATGGGAATATTGGAAAGAATAGGGTATTTTGACACATTTCCGATCATTCTAACAATCTGAAGACAAATACAGCAAAGTTGCTTCCGTTTTCAAAACTTAAGTCGCATAAACTAACCATATCTTTGGTTTGATCTTAGAACATCCGGAAGGAAAGTAATTTTTCACAGAATCAAAGAAGCACTTGAAGAGTCAACCCTATTGTATTTATGTTTCCCACTGGCAATCAAGTTATCGACGTCAGTTACAAGCGACTGATGATATTCTCTCTGGTGAGCTAAATGCGATAAAAGCCGATTGCCTTGACAAATTGGATCTTAATGTAATAAAATTGAACTCACTCAGCTGTCATTTCTACATCAAATGGTAAGGTTGAGGGCAAGCTCTATTTCACGTTCAAGAGAACAACACTAAGTCCTATCATTGAGTCTGAACATTTGAGGTTTTTCAATGCTAAGTGATCACTATCGTGCAATACTGCTAGATTGGGTTGACAAATTTCGTACTCAATGCATAGAATGTAGATCGTGATCCTAACTTGAAAGATAATCTGTGTTGAGAGAAGTCATTTCGTGATGTGTTTGGCAAAAAAGTACGTAGGGCAGCGTGGAAATGATTTTATTACAGTGCCATTTGCTTATTTCCTTTGTGAGAACTGCATAAAAAAATTATGATGAGTGAGCTACAATTTTCCGTAATTCGATATTGTGCAGAAATCTTTCGCATTGAATTTGGTGAGTTTGCCTTAAAGTTTGCCTCCTTTTAACATCCGAGGTATAATTAACATACAAGGTATAATTTCTGACAGGTAACCTTTTCTTCGCCGAATAATTGCCGACAAGAAGTGAAGAGAGGCTGAAAACAGCCGTAGGGCTGACGGCTTTTTATTAGAAAGCAAACCAGTAGATGTCAAACTGATAAATCTAATTAACAAGAGTCGATATGGGCCGCAGTTTGGTGTTACTTAGCAATTCGTCATCTGAGTAATATATCTTATCGCATCGCCGGAATTGAACGGTTCAAACTGCAGGGGAGCATTTAAATGGGACTGCTATTTCTCCTGTTCTGTATGAATGAGTTACATTTGTTACGCTGCGAGAAGATTGTATGTGGTTGGCCTGTGCGCAACGGGTAATTCCTTCCATTCCAAAGGGTAATCAAGAAAATGATTCCTGGTTGAGGCGCGTGATGCACGAGTCAGTCAAGTTCAACATCAATGTCAGAATGTATCTGAGATAACGAGGTATGCACTGTATGTCTAAAGCTGATGGCAGTGTGTATTAAATAAACTTCCTGGAACGCTCATGTTTCAATGATGATAATGTTGCATTAATTCAGACTGTTAGTTCAGGGCTTGTAAAGTAATAAACGTATGTAATCAAGCAATTGGTTTGTTGTAACAGATTGATAATCATATTATGCTAAGTAATGAAAGGTAGCGTATATATTCGAGTTACATGATTCGTCACGGCAATAACAGCACTGCATACAGCATTTCCAAGAAAAATCTGAAACTTCTAAGAACTTCTTTGTGCATTTCCTTCGACAGAACCTTATGTTGCCATCCATATGAGATACGCTTTTCGCTCTTTGACGCCATTTATGAATAAGTCTAACTTCTAAACACTCTACACATTTACTTATCATCTGATTTATACGTCTATGACTTGCAGACAATGTAGTGCATATTTGTTAGTTGTTTAACTTGGTAAATAATTGATATAGCACGGTGACAAACTGGCTCTAATACCTGGAGACAGGCCAAGAAAACTACGTCTAAGAGACATATCATGAAGTATCATGTACTGCTTCGTTTGATTGATGACTCTTAATACAGATATACAAGTTTTTATCCGCCGACGTTGAGATCAGTCGTTCCTTCTTAGCCCACAGAAAGAAAGTTATAGGTTTTCTTCTCAATACATATAAATTGTATTCTAGTTTATCCTCCATTACAAGATATATTTTAATACCCAGAAAATCCTCTGTCTTGGATATCAATAACTGTAATATATATAATAAGTCTCAATAAGTCTCAATTGCAACAAGTGACCGTAGGTAACATAGTCTGTGACGTCGGTCTGGTATATGTTGGTTGTTTTGTCTTCTTTGGTGTGTGACGTTGTGCTTATATCCTATATGATTCTTTTCATGGTGTTAGATATATCGTTGTATCTAAAGTTGCCTAATATTTCTGTGTCATGTGAATCTTACTAAACAGGTATGGATTGTGAGATAACATGTGGCCAAAGTCAAAAAGATATGGTGACGATAAGTTACCGGATGGTCTACTCTAATACACAGGCACATTCACACACAGACACACCTACAAGACCGACAGGCAGACTGACAAACGCACCAAGTATTAACATGTTTCTGTTATGGACGTAATATGAAATGTTATGGACGTAGCATGACACAGTGTTAATGGGTGAATCCCGGGGTCCATGATGCTGGTACATAAAGTAGTACGGATAAACTTGTTGAATAAGAGGTAGAAAGCAAACGCGCGTAAAATTCTTGCACATATCGCGCATTTGCTTAACTATACCCAATTACCTCAACGGGCACCATATGCAGACATGGGCCAATACACTGTGAAACGTACAATTTGCAGGGGTGATTTCTGAAATTATTACATACATAATAAAAACAGCTGCCGAAAAAATAAAACACCTTGCATCATCGTCCAACTATGTGTAGAGAACCTGCCAAACCACAAACGTATGCGACAACGGGAACATGCAGATATAGATGCGAACGCGCGTTACATTGACGACCAGAGAACATCACGCATCTGCTTGCAATATCTCAATTACAGCATGACCCATATACAGGGGATCTGGACTAATACACCGAAAGATGAACATTTTGTAGGGGTGTTATTTTTATTGCGTCCCTAATAAAACCAACTGCCGCAAAAACAAAAAAAAAACAACGTGCATCATCGTCAACCTCAGTGCAGATGACCTGCCAAACAACGTACGTATGCGACAACGGGAACATGCAGATACCGATGCGAACGCGAATAACTTTGACGATCAGGTAACACCACGCATCTGCTTGACAAATTCCAATGACACCATGACCCACATACAGAGGATCTGGACCAAAACACCGCAAGACGAACAAATTGTAGGGGTGTTATTTTTATAAAATCCATAATAAAACCACCTGCCGCAAAAAAAAGTTCACGTGCATCATCGTCAACCTCAGTACAAAGGACCTGCCAAACCACATAGAATTCAGACAACGGGAACATACAGATACAGCTGCGAACGCGCGTAAACGTGACAAAACTAAAAGTCTGTCGACCAGAGGGTCTGGTCACAGACTAATAAATGTTATCTATACAGCTTTGCTCTAACCGTACCTCATTTTTGATAACTAAATATGTGCTGTGGATCGGAGTCATATCAGGCATATTCCCCTTTATATGACGCCACGGAGTCTACATTCAGTGTATACCATTAGGTCTTTTATCACAATCGATGGTGAGCTTGATCTTATGCTCAGAGCCTGTTGTACTTGAATAACGTTGAAAATAATTGACTTTTCTGTGTCTTTTCGTCTTATGTTGGCGTTATTCATAACTTGTAATAGATATGTAAGTCTGAAAGCTGTATCGATTTGGCATCGTTTTGCAAGTATCCTACATGCCCGTGGCCTCTCATGTATTCTGTACATGAATTCGAAAGTAACGTTCAGACGGCGATCCAAGCGTAAGGCGAGCCCCTGTCAGGAGAAATGGTAATGCCGAGTTATCGTACAAGCCAGCCTGGCTGTCTAATTAGGTTTGGCTGACCTGTTGATATAGATTAGGTTAAAGTCTTGAACCCCATTCCCGGAACGGAACGGCCAAGGGGAGTGATATGAAAAGCAGCACACTTCCTGAAGATAGGATGAATTGTAACGTCATACGGGCAAGTATGGAAATAAAAGTTATGATCCAATAATCCTAAAGCGTACAACGCTTCAGGCGACTGCATTCCGTCACGTCCCACTAAAACGATAACAAAGATCATTGTCAGTGAGACACTTTAGGTGTTTTACATTGTGCATGTTCAAAGATTCATTGATAACTGACAGGTTTACAGAGGAATTTCTTTAATATGAACTCCATTTTCAGCATGATTCACGCTGTGCCATGTATAAGAAGCTGTTTGTTGTGCTGATTCACAGCAGTCGAGGTTTCAACACCGTGGATAAATATGCGCATTATAACATCTGTGACGCACATAGGCTCATAGCACTGTAGTTTTATCTGAGTCCTGTGACAGCAGTTAATATGAGAACGAGCTGAAAACTTGGGAAGACCAGGTGGTGCCAAATTACAAGGTTGTAATGGGCTTCGTTCTACGGTCGTCTTGTTTCTGTGTTTTGTGATGAGTTCTTTCTCAGGTGTATTTTTAGGCGTTTGTAATCTATTTCATTCACATTACTGTAAAATTACCTCTGACCATCTGAGCTGAGCACATTTCCCTGACAACATCATAGAGAATTAGAAATCTTCCCTACCGCCCTTGCCTGAGTTTCAGATGATTTTCGAAACAACCATGACTGACATTTCCTCACCCCAATTTACGCTCAGCGATGCATCGTTTCGGCAGGGAGTGGTTCGTTGCAATTGAAAATAGTGTCGAATTCCCACGTTCTTATAAGACGTACCTTATTAACGTCATCGAAAGTTGTGAAATGTGTCCTTTCTCGTAAACTATCCTACATTTGGCGTATTTTACAGGAATATCAACAATATGGCTTTTTTTTGCGCTGAACTTCACAGACTTTTATATCTCCGCGTGTTAAAAGTTTCCCATTGTCTACTGGCACGGAACGATGTGATGACCAGTGATTGTCTACATTATCACAATAACTAAGTTTATACATATCAATTCCTCGTTTTTGTCTAATACCTGTTGAACTACAGATTCTTCAGTTACTAACGAAAGGTGGTGAATGGTACCTGACAATATACCAATTGCAATCTTCAACTGCGCTTGAAAATAAGATTGGATTTTGTGCAGTGAAACGTCTGTCAATCTAAACATCTGGTGGTTAGAAATGCTTGCAATAAAAATACACTTGCTTGAGTTACTATTGTCTTTTGTGACTAAGTGCCCTGTTTAAGAAGAGGTAAACAGATTATTTTGTTGAATAGCAACATGAGGAATTTTGATCTATCCCTCATCAACAGTGTTAAACACCGCTTCGTTCTCCAGCCAATATCGGATACACCTGATTTTAACCCGTGTGTGTACATGTCACACGTCTCGCATCAGTACATTTCATGCACCAACCAACTTTTCTGTTCATAGTTTAACTAGGAAATACTTGAATTGTTTTGGAGTAAGTTGGTGTCATACAAAGTCTTCATAGGTAATCGCTCATCGCACTGTCCATTCCTCATATATATATGTTATATTTACCAGAATACAACCCGCTCTTAATGTGTTATGAGCGACCGCCAAAATATGGCTTTCTCGGGAATACCTGTCTCATGATAGTCAGTCAAACGGAATAACTTTCAATTCAATCTAAGGGCAACTTCGCCCAGCATATCAACAATTCATGACAGCCATGGCGGTAAAATGAACCAGCTGGGAAATCGGAGGCTGCATTTCTGCATGAGATGCCTCACGAAATCTATGTCATTCCAACAATGAGGCACAATTCGGGGGCTTTGTATTATATAAACGTAGAACTTAATACATAAATATAGGGCAAACCATTGACTTACTCTGCGTTTTTTTTTCAATTGGTAGCTTAACATTATCTTGACTATTTATTCATACTGGTATGGCCATACATGTGATGACGGCAGTGTGTCGTTAACATTGCAGTACCAACAGAATCCGCATGGATAAGGCAGGATCTATCTGCCATGTATTCGCTTCTTTGTCGATGATGTGGCTTAGCTAACGATGACACAATTTACATCCAAAGCGATATAACTGTAACTAATTTCATTACATGTTAAACATGCAATGAGTTAGTCAATTGAATATGGTATACGAGACCATTAAACGCAGCACCGCGCCGGAACTATAACCACAATTGAGCGATAAAATTGCATTAAGCTCGCTCTAAACGGCGTAATGGCAAATTGTGGCCAAGGTTATGTGCACAAGCAGCTCCTATCATCATCTGTCTTATCAAGAACGAATGATGCCCCAGAAGGAACAGAAACAGCCAGCAAAAAGATGAGTGTCTGTGACTCTGTAGTGTACATGAAGCTTGTATTTGAACTCGCTCATCTATGTAACTGTAGATTTCTGAAGACCTGATGATCACATTTTAGTATTCATTCCAGCATGATTCAGCGTTCGCCGTTTTTCACCAATGACGCAAGTAACTGATACCAGCCGTAATTTTCCAGACTTCACAAGAGACTACAAACGTAAATTCAAGAGTAGAAGTAGAAAAAAAATACACCTGATAAAATATAATTGAAAGTATTAATGTGTATGGGGAGGTTCTTCATAAAATTTTGGATTGTTTCTAATTTTGCGCCCAAAAGTAATGTGCAGAAAGTTAGACATATTATGATGCGCGGATACATGACGCCAGTTCGTTATTGAATATTGGGATATTCTGGCTGTCTGTATCCCAGCCTTGTTACTGGACCTGTGACCTCTTCCTGCCTGAGTGGTGAGTTGATTACTCCTCACAGATGTGTACTCCGCTAACACAGCGGGCTACAGCTGCGGCCTGACCTACCAGCTGCGGTACACCTCAAGGACCAGTACATTCTCCGCCCAATTTTCCGCACTATTTGGCTTGCCTAATGATCGTTATTCAAGATTTTCACTAGCCTTTCCGAAGGCGACTACATACAGGGGCCAACCAAGTTGACAATTTTGAATACCATTAATTACATGTGGTTATCACAATTAAAATAGCAAAGCCAATTATGATGAAATAAATTTCTCTCCTGTCCAGAACCTCAAGTCTGCTGTTCAGCATAATTATTTCAAAGGTACATATAACAAAAAACATATAATTATGAATTATGCAAAATGCTTGCTGGTTCGAAATAACATGCTTGCTGGTTCAAATAACCTTTCTGCATTAAAACAAGATACTGCCAAGGGCACATTGGTTTTACATGGTATTCTGATTCGGTGTTTAAAGTTCCTACTCTTCGTCATCCACAGGAAGTAAACACCAGCGACAACAGCGCGTGAGTTTTAAATGGGATATGATATGATAACAGGCGAATTCAGCAGTGAAGGTGACAGATCAGCTTACCAGCTGAATGCACAACTCCCATTGTACAGTTCAGTTGATCTCTGCTGTTTCTATCGATTCAGACACTGCAATCACAGACGTGCCCACCGCAGCGCGTAATAAGACTTGTCCATTTGAATGCAAGAATTGATCGTGTCACATTCAATTCTGTAATGCTGGATCACTGCCGGTAATTACTCTCCTAGGGTGGGACCAACAAGGCCATGGCTCAATGCATTACCACACAATCTGACTCGCTGCTCTGGGATGAAAGTCAAAGTTTTCTCACAGGTAAGAGCGCCCTCTGCCAAGTGTGTACGGAAGATCAAAGTGCACTAGTGATTGTTGAGCAAATAATTTATTGTTGTGATCGACATTGTCACTGTTATATTATAAAGCACTGTCAGAAATCTGGCAACTGGCGCCACAGTGGGATGGGGAGACAACTACTTATACGTTATTTACATATTATCTCCGGAAATGTCTACAGTACTACACATTAATGATGATATGTTAGGTTTAAAGTTCCCATGAACTAGTTTTCCAACGTAGCTATTTGATAAGATAGCACCCAAGACTAATGCATACGATACAATATGTTTGAAGGAAACATTGCACTGCAAAAGGCATTGATGACTACCCCAGTTCGTTTAAGGTCCCTTGCTCAGTATATGATATATAGATGTAGATGTAGAATGTAAACGTGCCATGCGTATGTGCCATTAGTAGAGCAGCTGAAGCAAGCAAACTATAGAAGTCAAGTAATGACATAATTGTCAGGTTAAAAAAGAATATCAATAATCTGAACGATGAATTGGAATCTTTGTCATGATATCACAAACATGGACTTATTATCCACAGTTGGCAAGCACATATTAGACACATGCTTTGACATGAAACATCGATTTTTGCAACATTAGTCCGTACAAAGATCGATACCATGTCTTTTCATCAGATCGCTCCGGTTTAAAGCAAGGCTCTTGACTTTCTTCTGTACTGAAAGCAATTTGGATGCTGCATCAGGCTGGAAGTACACTTCATCCCATGAGGTGAAAGGCTTGTATCTTCAAAAGGAACAGAACATGGATCGATGAACCCTAGGGTTTAGTAAATACCAGGTCGCAATGCAACACGACTTGAAGCACAATGTAGGTTTACTTAGATGTTTACTGAAGGAAAGCGTCTAATTCTTCCTCAGAGTGGTTACAGAACCTACAGGTAAGGTTGGAGTTAAGGTAATAGACCCCCATACACAGTGCAGTAAGCTTGAAATCATCAAAAGGTCCCTACCAAGCTCATTCCGTTAGATCGAGTACTTCTCTTTCCCCAAAGTTTCCAAGAGAACATTATTTCGTGTGCACTCACACATAGAGCAAACGCAAAGGTAGACTAGCAGAGACACCATAATTAATGAGCTCTTTTCTTGGCTTGTATATTCATCATTTCTGTCTTCCAGGAGACGCTCATCGATCAAAGATTTTGGCATGAGAGAAGATACATCTGAAGGAGATGCAATTTTAGCTAAATTTACGAGAGTTCAGTACACCTTAGAATGTGGTATTACAAGTTCCCGATTCAGATGTGGCTATTATTGGTCGGATGACTAAACCTTTGTTCTGTAATGTGTTGAGATCGTAAGACTGTTGTGCATGAGCCAAGGCACCAACTGAAGTTATGTTATGCTATGCACAGAATCAGAATACGTAAGAGCAACTATGGATCAAATCTAGTATGATCTAGTCATTCATACCTCAATCACATCAGGGTGGAGACAGGACGTTTCAGAGGACATAATAACAAGTGAGGACGGATCAACAACACGTGGAGAACATATAATGAACTATTTGTCCTCTCAAGGAGGAACCTTGTACCTAAGAAGACTTCGAGACTCCTACAGAAAGATCATGCGCGCTGTGCTGGTGTGGCAAAGTGTAGCAGATAGTGACACGATTAGAAATATATTGCCTCTTCACGAGAGAATGTGTGGGAGTCTGCAACTTGACACTTTTTGAATTATTGATATTGTAGGATGAGTGATGCCAAGAATATTATGGCTAAGATGCGTCCCTCTCTCTGGCACTCGACTTCATCGGGTCATCTATAATAGTGAGAAGCAGAAACGCATCGTTGAGTGCAAGATTGATATGAAAAGGAAGTTTAATCTGTGTGGACTTTAGAGTATGTATGCTTTCATTATATTGCCATCCATCATATCATAAGCAATATAAATCTCTTTAAAGATTACATATTGCGCTTCTTCAGCCAAATCAATTTAAATGATCGATGTAATGAATGTTGCGTAACATTGGCGTTGACAAGCGCATGGCATGCTCCGATAGCCAGCATGAAACGCAATATCATCATAAATAATCTATACTTAATAAACGACCAATCTCAATCACAATCAAACCAAAATACGCTTGGAGCGTAATGGATTGCGACGTTGCTGCCAATTATTATTGTATCACGTTAACTTACAGGAGGCAAACAAGAAATGTTCGTGCCAAATGATGAGATGGTTTAACTGCCAGTCTAGAATCTCTGCTATTCTCATGGAATCTACTACTACTACACAGAAATATAAAAAGCGAAGCCACCAAAAAAAGTCGTGGCTGTTTACAATTACTAACAGGATTTAAGTCATTGTACTATCATGGTGGAATACTCTACTAAAGTAATGCTAACATCCGAACATCTGCCAACGTCGTTGTAACTTTCTAGAAATTCTTCAGCAAAAGCAATGAGATGCAAATTTATTTCTTCCTCTATAGATACAAGATGTACATGGTATCTGACATCGGCTGAAATAACCCGTGAAAACTACTGGCCCATCAGCTAAGTGTGTACTTTGCATTGCAGATGCATCATAGGTACTCTGACAGCAGATGAAAGTAGCAAAAGTGGCGTTACCCCAAGGTTTGACTGCTACGTCAATGGGGGTCTACTTAGTCTTTTTTGAATCCTTCAAAAGATAACACGGGACACAGTGTTAATTTTTTCAAAGTCCTACATTGAATTACATATATACAGAGCCACACAACAAAAGGCTTAAGTATTTAAGTCAAGTCAAGTGAAGTAGACGATAGGAAACCGTTTCAATGATGCTAAAAACGTAGGTTAGACTTCGTCTGGGGGCGATACAAATGATCCTCAGGAAGATTTTAGATATGCAGCATTAAGCATACACACAGTGAAACGCGGCAGGTGTGTGTGTGTGTGTGTGTGTGTGTGTGTTACAATTGTGCCATTATCAGAATCTTGAATTTTTTTTGATATTACTAAGTATTCATAAACATGTACAGCAACCGCTTGGCGATGCATCCTGTCCCAGCTAATAAAACTGTAATGTATACACAAAGATTGCCCACAGGAGAGTGATCATTTGTCTGAAATTCTATGGACTGATTGGAAACACACCTGCCCCTACAGCTGGTACCGAAGACTCATCACGGCAACTAACATGGAAAGACACCGATTTGTAGGTTTACAACAGGGGGTATTTCTCGCTCTTTGTCCGTAGCATTGATAGACAGCATCATTGTACAATCTCCTAGGTGGAAAGGAAATTCTCAGGGGAGGGATAAGTATAAGGCAAACCTTCAGTAAGGTCACGTATGTTAAAGCTATAGACGATATATCAAGATGGGCAAAACTTAACTCTGTGTTAAGGTACCATTCAGGCAATCCAAAAGAGAGGAAAACTTGCGTTCATCATAATACTTTTGAAAACTTGTTAGCCATAATAGGCATGACGTATTTCACAAATTGTAAATGCAAAGGTTTTCCTAGATGGAGGGACACGATATGGACATTTGGTTGAACAGATCCAATCGCTGATCCAGTCTCTATTGTATAGGTTGTGACATTTAGAGGATGTTGTTGATGATGCTAATTCCATGAAAATACACCATGGAGACCGTAAGGGCTGTACGCCGGTAAGTCATCGTCAGGTTCACATGATCTTCAGACGTTAAGACCAGCATTAAGGTTCGGTAAAGACGTTAGGCAGGCAGGGTAAGCCTCAGGTTGAATTCATCACAATGCTTATCTGACATGTGACCTGCTCACTGAAATCAAACTTTCTCGCTGAGACGATCACTAGTGCACTGTTGATAATGTAAGTCAATGATATTACATTTTGTCATAATGGCATGCATATTAGCTTTACCGACAAGGATAGGTCATAACTAAATTTAGTTCACTTCCCAGTTTGTCATCAAAATTCCATTATGGCGCACGGATATTAAAATGGCGTCAAATAATGAGATGCAAACAGATTGCAATAACATCGTATAATGAGGAACAGTTATTGCTACCGTTTTGATTTTTCATCAGTAACCGTCTTCTGTTGTGGCGATAATTCTAGTGACACTGCTGCGGTTCAGATGCAGGTTCTATCACAAGGTCAACTAGGAAGATACTACTAACCAGCTGCGAGCAGAATAATCTTGTCTGTGTTTACACAATCTCTCGCTGGCCGGGGTTAACAACCCCCAACTGTACGGCCGGCCGCTAGGAGCGCGATTTTAGCAGGCTAGGCCGACGTTCCAACCGTGAGAAACGTTTTAATCTAGTCGACCATGAACAGCAATCTACATAAATCAGAATCCCATTCTTCGCACGCAACCCTTGATCTAGTATGATGCCGCTCGGGGGGTACCTCCGTGCGTGTGCCTGATGACAACGGCTCAGATTGTTCTGGTCTGACAGTGATGTAGAAGTTTCCGAGAGACGCCCCACGAGGGTTATCTCACTGACCTGGATTTATTGCTGTTTGCTATTCACAAGGTGCAGCTGCAGAGCGTGACTGATAGGGTGCCCTTTACATCCACACGATAATCTACACGCACCGATTTGGACGGGATTTAGCTGGATCAACAGAGCTCAAAGACAGTGGATGATGCGTGATACAGCACTAGCAGGTAGTCTCTAACGTACAGCAGAGTTTACTTAGCATATTCATTCATATCTACGGAGAAAATCAACTGATAGAAAATCCGATTATCTAATAGTATGTTACTATTTTCAACTTGCTGGCTCTTTAAAGGCCGTTATGATTTTGGTTTATTTTGGACATCTATTTCTAGTATTGAAAGTTACTTTATCTTGATCTCCGGCAGAGAGAATTCCATCATTTGATTGGAATGTGGATATCGAGTAATGAAGATCTACAGTATCAAAGTGGTACGAAGACAAGAAAAAAAACACGACAATATAATTATAATTGCCCGCATGAGACCAATGGTGGTAGGTTTGGTGTATACGCCACAGTTCCCCGATACGGTCGAAACACAAACATTCCTCGTTAAATAACATTTTCCGTATTCATTCATATACAAGGGCTCACCTTTAACTATAAGAGAAATAGCCCCCTGCAAAAGACAAAGATCTAATAATGAACGCGCTGCACTGCTGAAAGAATTAATGTTACAGTATTAGGTTACGAGCAGTCAGATAACTGTACGCCTCTGGACATCACAGCATTCTAATTACACGAATGTATATTTTACCAAAGTTACTACCCACGTCATAGCCAGCAGGCATATGCAATTCCAAGTAATCGACTTCATTAAATGCAAACATAAACTTTCGAGATGATATCGAATTGTTCCTTAACTTAATAAGAGTGCGAATTTCATAAGTTTCCGTCCATTCTACGTGTACAGTACATCTAAATAAACGTTAGACATCCAAGTAAATGATATTCAAATACAATTCAATCTTTACAACTAGATAAAAACAGTTTTTATCCAGTAGTGGAGATTGACTTGTATTTGTAGTTTACGTGTACTTCAAATAACCAGTATCTGTCATTCAGTCTACTTAAGTTTGTTTACAAGTAGCTCAAACTTCCATAATTGACAAGGAAAATGTCTAACATGAGATTTTTTGTTCTCCTTAGTTTGTCCATATTATATATGCCTGTCAGCGTTGGGCGGCATGAAAGTTCAAATGTCTGGGCTCTGTCACAGCGAGCACGGGTGGCTTACCTAATCTATCTCCGTCTGAAAACCGTGAGCCATACGGATGGGCACAAAATGCCGTGACGATCCTCTACACGCACGCCACTAAATTGTGCCGTCCAAGTAAATCTCCGAAGCGTGCGATTCCAGAAAGAATACGTTCTTCTCCTGTCGTTCGCCCGCTAATGCACTCCGAGTCAGCGACCTGGCCGACGGAAATAAAGCGTTGCCAAAACGTAGCATAGAACAGGATTTGTAAGTAGGCCGCCACAGGCAGACCCAGCAAGTAGGATTACTCTGATCTCCGCCCACTGAGATTTCAATTTCAAAAGGATCGCATATATATGTCGCAGCAGGTCTCGGCTCTCTGACTTGTGGAGAAAGCTAAAACCACTGTGGAGAAAAGTTGTCAAATACAAAATAAGGAAACACACGACAACAACGGGGGCAATGCCCAAAATATAACGACATGTCCTTACCTTATCATACAGTAAATGTACAATGTTTCCTGTCATTTTACACTAGCACGATAAAATTAAATGGTCTTCGAAAAGGTTAATGCAACTGAATAATCAAAATAAACTATGAGATTACCTAGTTTATTATCTATCCGACATTGTCGCATACTGCAATTACGTCTGGATCCCCCATGATAATGAAATATCCATAACAATGTCAGTAGAATAAGCCTTGCAAGCCTTAGAATATCAGCAAATACTAATATTGATACTCCAAACATGGTACCATGAATAATGTCACCAGGTTGGTAAACGAAGTCATAACAGAGTCAATCGCAACCACAGACATTTTTCCTTGGGCTGACGTTTAGGTGACCGTCTGTCATTATTGCTCTGAGGAAGGTTACTGACGGTCACCAAAACGTCGGCTCATGCATGTAAACACTGAATGTGGTGCGAATACATAACTTTGTTGTACACACATTGTACCAATAGAAATATACATGCCAATGTGGTTACTATCTAAAATGAAATCTATCAGCCAGCGTGGATGTGAAATATTGTGATAAGCCGTAACACATCGACATCTAGCTCGACATGGATGGAATCAGCAATGATCTCCATTATTTTATTGGGGTTTTGGTGTACCACATTATGTATGGGTTCTAAGTATAAAGTTTATATTTGCAATTTAGACTCATTAGTTCATATACCGTACTTGTTTCCATATAAGCGTTAAAGAAGCTGACAGGAATAGATAGTTGAGATGGGTAATTTAACCATATTCTAACCAAACTTGATGAATACAAACATTCAAATAAATCACAGAGTTGACAAAAATCAATTAAACCACCCAGACTGAATCTAAAAATATCAATATAAGCAAAACTTTAACTACATGTAAAGGGAAAGGGGATGGATGACATAATCAGTAAAGGAAGAACGTATAGATATCACTTTGTTATTCTCATAAAGTTACTCCCGTTGTAAACGAGTGATGGATTGCATTGTTCATGTACCATTAGGTAAAGCAACTGCCTTTTGAAATTTCAAGGTGAAGGTGGCTTTACCCTTGCATTACTTTCTTCTGTTCTTATCCGAGACCTATGGGACCTGACAGTCAATAGAGCTATCGAAAGGGCATTATTGAATTTAGAGTCAAACTAAAGGTTATACCGTTATAATTGCAAGAGGCATGAAATGGGAAGAACTTGTTGGGATACCTGCGCATGTAGCCTGTGGCGTGGTAAATGGTAGCATTAGCCCCTAACACACCAGCCACTCAGAGACTGTGTCCCACGTGTCATGATAATAACGAAGATAAATACCAGTTTGTTATGAGCTGACCTACCTACAGTAAGGAGAGAGAAACATTTTTTTAAACATTAGAACCAAAACACACCTCCTTCATGTTCAACTCATATACCTAGGTCAATTTATCTATACTTTATTCCAAATGCCAGATCACTGTATTGTTATTGATAATATTTTGTTGTTTTGTATGTAGCCTCGACGTACAATTGTCTATATAGATAGTCGTTGCTATTGGTTGCCATGCACTGAACCTTGTGCGATTGTTGAGAAATAAAGTCCATTCATTCATTTTATTGGAGATAAAAAAACCTCCCGTTTGATTTTGGACGAGCATCTAAAATTGTGGCTTTTGCATGCTTCCAGATTTTAAGTTCGATCATGAAGAGTCCATCATCATCATCATTGGTCGACCTGCTTTAGTGAAGATCTAAGTGACCAATGATTACAAAAGATCTGCTAGCAATGTGGCTAGCATACAGGAGGTATAGGTATGGGCCTGTGAGTCTGTGTTTCCTACTCTTTGTTGAAGCATACCTTAAAAGACGTCCAGATGAATAGTGACGGTATATAGTAAGTGGGTAGGTCTAGGGAAGACTAGGGTGGAGATCTATTTTGGACCCCCTTGCAGCTCTCCTCGCCGATGCAGTAGGACTTTTTAGAGTATCTCAGGTCCTGGACATGCTAGCTTGTTTAACAACAGGTTTTAATATATTTTGTTGAATAAGTTTTGGGTTATGAAGAGTCAGACCCAAGGTCAATGTGTGTTCTCTGAGTATTCATCACAAAGTCTTGCGGTGTCTTGCAGAGGGCGTCACAATGTTGCAGTCAACTGTGAGAGTTGAGCAGCTGTGATCTCCTCATTGTCACATTGTGGCTTTGGAGGTCTTTCTTCAACTTATCTCCGCATCACAGTTGTGAACAACTTGGCGAAGTGGCAATTTCCATCTCTTATTAAATCAGAAGGTTAATTCCTTACACGGAGAAAATTCCAAAAGTGCGTCACAGAAGTTCACGGTAATGAGACCCGGGGAGACTTGTCTAACCCGCTTAACACGGAAATGCTTATCGCGGAGGAAAACAACTTAACCCTAATGGTCTCTGGCGGACCCGTATCTTCGCTCTTACCGTCTGACATGATGGAAAGTCATTGACAAATTTATGCCATGAATATTATCCCACAGCATTGAACGTTTGGAGACTATTCATCAAGTAGACTTATCATGTTTGACACATTATGAATCAACCAGTGCAGGCAAAGGATAGGCTTCCATGTCAGGTACTACTAGTGTGCGCACTAGATAAGATTATTATGTAAATTCTATTTTGATTAAAGACAGTGAGATTTGTTCCACATACACTTGTGTTACGGCATTCATTAGTATAAACTTAGACATACTTAAATGTATAAGCCAACTCATCCACATGTTCCCTGTGTGAGTATTACTCACATTCTCCATGTATTAAATGATAGTTTCCCTACGTGCGTGAAGTAAACCCGAGGGATTAAAATTCTGAACCCTATTTCATACATGTGACATGACAGACTCATCCAAGCGTGGGGCGGAAACGTTCTTTATGTAATTACAGGCTCACATCTGTAATTAGCATTCCATCATAATTACACAGCAAGCCCCAAAGTATCTGAAGAGTCACCGAGTGCACAATTATGTCCACCAGCATGGAATCATTGCGTGCTTTGACAATGCCACCCGGCTTTCAAGTGTGTGCGTCATAACCCTCGTGCCAAATTAGGGGGTAGTATATGTTTGCCTGGTTCGTCCTGTGCAGGAAACTTTGTACATGACCTTGGTTGGTATGTGTAAAATGTGCATGCAGACAATGGTATCAATATCTAGAATCGGTGCTTCTATGTATACATGGACTTACAAAACTTTAGATTAAGTAAAAAGTAGTTGTAGAATATAACAGATCTAGTATACTGCACTCCCCAGCAGAAATATACCACAGGATGTGATAATCAAAATGTACACACTACGACTGCGGTAAAATTGTCATTAATGGGGAACTAAAAAGGTAAAAATGTAGAAGAAAAACACATAAGATTACCCATGGATTGGAAGGGCCAGCTAAAGTAAGTATGAACTGTTTCGTTGGTCAAAGTCAATTTGGGCTGTAAATTGTTTCTGCTCTACTGCGTATTGTCCAGTTCACAGTATTCTAGTAGGATGAACAAAACATGCTCTGTGTTTTGCCTGGTTCGTCCTGTGCAGGAAACTTTGTACATGACCTTGGTTGGTATATGTAAAAGTGCATGCAGACAAGGGTATCTGAAATAGGTGTTGTTACGTATACATGAACTAACAAAACATATGATTAGGCAAAAACTAGTTGTAGAAAATAACAGTACTAGTATGCTACACACTCCAGCAGCCATTTACGACAGGATGTGGCAATCAAAATGTACCCACGATGATATTGCGGTAAAATTGCCATCAAATAGGAAATAAAAAAGGCTACAATATAGACTGAAGAAAACACATAAAATTACCCATGAATTGGAAGGACCAGCTAATTATAAGTGTGAACAGTTTCGTTGGTCACAGTCAGGTTGCAAATTGTTTCTGCTCTACTGCGTATTGTCCAGTTCATAGTAGGATGAACAAAACATGCTCTATGTTTTGCCTGGTCCGTCCTGTGCAGGAAACTTTGTACATGACCTTAGTTGGTATATGTGAAAAGTGCATTCAGACAAGGGTATCTGAAATAGGTGTTGTTACGAATACATGAACTATCAAAACATGTGATTAGGTAAAAACTAGTTGTAGAAAATAACAGTACTAGTATGCTACACACTCCAGCAGCCATTTACGACAGGATGTGGCAATCAAAATGTACCCACGATGATATTGCGGTAAAATTGCCATCAATTAGGAAATAAAAAGGCTAAAATATAGACGAAAAGCACAGAAAATTACCCATGAATTGGAAGGGCCAGCTATCGTAAGTGTGAACGCTTTCGTTGGTCACAGTCGGGTTGTGAATTGTATCTGCTCTACTGCGTATTGTCCAGTTCACAGTAGGATGAACAAAACGTGCTCTTAATAAGATTTACATTCTCCACACCCCACCTTCAGGAATGAGAAATGTTGCACTGCTCGTTAAAGCCAGCTCTATGACCTTCCCCTTAAAATTATGAGGCACCAATGGATACTGACACAAAACTGACTAAGTGCTCCATGGTTACAATGTGGGAAAGGTCACGCTATTTTAAAAGAGCCTTTGACAGATTCCTTAACCTGCTGGTCCTGGAGATACGTGACATCGTAGATAAAACGTGCAACACATCACGATAGATACCAGTGCTTTACAGTTAAGTTCTGTATGGATGTAGCCGGTATAACCGTCCTTCGGTATAACACACCATCTTCGCAGGCGTGCGGCCAGGCAGCAGCTGGTTATATTACACTGGACGACTGGTCACACCTAAACCTTAGCTTTGCACATCTTACTGCAAACGTTGTTTGAAGCGATGTGGTGTTATAAACTTACTTGAGACACTGTCTTAAAACGTGATTAATGTTACCCGCATGTTTTAAAGGAAACTACAAACCGGGCACTACTGTAACCATCCAGACATCGACCAGAACCATCCAGACATCGACCAAGAACTAAACTTCAAGAGAACATCATATACTAGATATACGCATTGGCTCGTAGTCGATGAAACAACCACGCTGCCTACAACTTCCAAATAAATGGCTTTCCAGTGTGCTTGGATGTGCGACAAGCGATGTGGTTGACTCTGGCAGGTGTTCATGTCATTTTGCGCGGTGAAGACATTTTATAATTGCAAAGAGTCTGGGTATCGACCCAATCATAGAGAAAAGTGGCTTAATTTGCTACGACACCTACATCAATTAGGACTCGGAGCGCTGGCATCAGTCTTTAGGAGCCTCGGTTCGATGCCAAAAACACAATTAACATGTAAGAGTTACGAACAAAATAGGTGGAAAATGTAATGATAATATCTCTAACGTAGTTATATAGTTATAAAGTCTCAAAGTAGTTAAGTCAAACTTCGAACCCAAAACGTCAACGGGAACAGGGATTCTGTTTTTTGCATCAAAACTTGAAATCGTTTGAAAGATTACAAGGAAGTGCCTGTTACCTGAGCCATAATCAGCTAAAGTGATGTCGTGACCCATTCACGAGCTGACCACATGTAGCAATCCTCCATACAACACAGCTAAAGTAACAGTATCAATGCACAGAGTCCCCCCTGCACATTCACAGATGTGTGTCCCCCGTATGGCTGTAAAAACCACTTAGTGATGTTCTTGTCCAGATGTACAGTCTTTCAAGTCAGTCAATTTGTTAAACATGTGATCAATCAAATGGTTGATGTCTTTATATACCTCCGAGTTTACTATTCGATGAGCGTAGAAGATCTTGGAATGCAGGTGTAAGAGCATGCCAGCTAGATCAAGGTATTTAGTCACGGGCGTATATATCTGCATCTATGTGATATAAGTGTAAAGACAGAACTTATCTGTATTACCATGGTCGCACCTGCAGCAAAAGATATGCTGCAAACGTTAAACATTGATACTGTATAATGATACGAGAAAGTGAAACTTTTTCAACATTTGCTTACTGCTATTCCTTTTTAAGAACATTTTTAAAACATTTATTGCCTATCCATATGGGTACAACGAATTCAAATACTGAACGTCTGTACGTTTTACTTGCTGTGTACGGTACATATGGGGTCTGTGGCGCTTGTATTGAAACGTGTCACCACGTAAAGTTAAATGTACTATGTATAACCTAAGACCCTTACATTACAAGCTCAAGCAAAGATGCTCTCAAAAACCACACGCTTTTGATTAGGCACTTAGACCATGAACACGGTGAAGGCATAAAGCTTTTGAGGGTATCAAGAGGTCTGCAGTTTGCACATCCCCGTGTGAATATTGATTTTACCTAAGTCAGACTTAAAAGACTTCGGCAACAAACAGGCCTTTACAAGGACTCTTATATGAAGTTTTACGGTTCGTTATTGCGAAGTCTATTGGTGAACGAACTATTATGTTACTATATTCACTTATCTTGCACCTTGTATGTGTTTGATATATACACGGGCGCTTAGAACTCTAGATACAGTATAATCATAAAATGCGGCAATAGTAATGTTACAGCTCAAACATTTTTTAAAGTGCTCACTAATATTTTAAGCATACACTTCCGTTGCGTAATAAAACTACAGCCACATGGCACTTTTAACAGTCTTTTAGTTGTGTAACTTAATAGATAGACTTCGAAATAATGAAATAGAGACACAGAGTTGCAAGTTACATTGGATAAGAAATTAAGACGTATCACCGTTGGAGTACAATTATAAAGGACATTAATTCTATGACGCCGATAATGCCATTTGATGACATGGAAAATGAGGAATCTTGATGGCTTATGTTCCATTAGAAATGGTAATGATTATAGTCATTTGATGAAAATATAATGCATGTGTCAAGATAGTTATTTCATCGCCATCTGTTAATCAAGTTGGGTTTTTCATATCGAAGTATACAGCAGATCAATAACAACGTTTATATCAAATAAAACATCTCTCAAACTGTATATTTCGACTATGGCCCTCTTCCAATTTGTTGTAACGAGGTTACCCTATCAGAAATAACCATACATGAAGATCTGTACAACGATGTGGAGTGTTTGTAAGAAACACATCACGAACTGCTTAACTTAGACACAAGACTTCACAAGAATACCTATTCTGCAATTTTGGAATATTGTTCTTTTCTGTGTGCTACTCTTCGTCTGGAGAAATGTACCTCGATGAAATTCGCTGTGGTAGCAACCGGATGAATCATTTAGAGGGGGCACAGTGCGTGAACTCTGTTGCTTTGAATAATAACGCCTGACTCTCGTCAATATTTATACTGATTTCAATAATTCCTCCGGTCTAAAACCTGAATTTTACATGATCGTACTTCTAGGCACATGAATATACCAATATCTTATTCACATAGATACTTTCAACCAAAATGATGACAGTGCATCTTTCAGCCACTGTCGCCTCCTCATGTTCATCATTGATACTTCTATGACTTCTTCGTTACAGAGAATTGCGGGATACGACAATCAATAACACTTGGTAAGTGGTAACATGAATGCTAAGTGACGCACTTTTTGATCAAATTGTCGCATTATGCAGCTTACTAAATGCACAACATGGCTGGTATCGTTTCGCGGTTCGTGAAAGGAATTCGTTATGACATGAAACACATTTAGCTACCTCATACGGCTCTGTTGAGGAAGTAACCCCTATCGGCACTGTCTGAATTTATTATTGTTATTTGTATGCTTACTCCAGACTTTACATAGACAGGTATAAAAAAACTTCGTATTTTCCAATATCACACCATATCGTTCCATTGTGGGTTAGGTTTGTCCTGACCTTCACGTCAAACTTCAAAACCGTATTCCATGGGAGTTGCCAAGTATTCCGCCGCTTACAAGTGATAATTACCATTTCTTGTGTTGCCTAAGCTGGAATTTTCGTAGTCACACACTGTAGCAAGAACGGAATGAGAGTTTCAGTGCTTTGCTTTGCTTTGCCCATTCTTTCAGGAATGCGCAGACATGCTGGAACGTAGGAGGGCAAGTGAAAAAAAGTTATGCAAGTTGTTTGTATAACAGGCTCATTTTTTATCGAGTTGGAAATTGGTACAACAATAAATATAGATTTGACAATCATCCAATCGACTGTTTGACCTGAAAAGGTGGAACTTAAGTGGCGTCGTATATAGGAGCGATAAATTCAAGAGCGGCGCCGCACCTGGCTATCAGGTAGAGAAAGACGCTAAATCAAAGATTTATCATTATAAAGGCCCATTGGCTATAGCCTATAGGGTAGATGTACATGTTTCTTATTACTTTCAAATAATATTGTACAGCTCATTGCACAGGGGATTAACATTGGTCTAAAACATCTTTGCATTGAAAGTACTTCTCACTAAAAAAAAATAAATAACGGAAGATGATTATATTAAGGTTTTAAATAGCACGATACGTATGGATGCTCAATGGACGAGCGAAACATATTCTATGCCATCATCATCGAAGTCATAACGGGGGCCCATGTTCATGGCCATGCGCATGACATAAATGAGGGCTACCAAACTTTCGCCAAATCCAAAAGCAGTCGCCGTATAGCTTTAAAATGTCTATATTTGCTCCTGTACTTGTTTCAACGTTCGAACTAGACTAAAGACACTCTTGAATATTCAACATCCTGGAGCTCTATGACAACTTCTGGCACAATTGCGCTGGTTTAAAATTCTGGCTGGACAATTTTTTCAACATGAGATTTGTTGTTTATAAGCAACCACGCGCATATGTAAGACAGAGGAAGATGTTACCTTGTTGTCGGAGTTCAGGTCCAGGTTGTTGTCTATGCTGATGAGCGGGATGCCCAGCTGAGTGGCCAGGCCGCCCACACCGAGCCCCATCCCGACCGTGTCGGCCGTTACCATCACCCTGCGCCCGGGGAACTCCACGTAATCACAGAACGCTTGGAAAGCTGTGTCTGTGTCAAACGAAGCGTTTACTGACATTCCTGTCCATGTCACTCCAAAGGCAGAGTCATTCCTGATGATCTCTATGCTCTCCTGGAAGGCTGACCGGAGATACCCGGTGGAATCATTTGGGAAGGCCGCACCAGCCACGGCGACAGCGCTGTCCACAAACCCTTGATCCTCCCGAACCACAGTCAACAACAAAAACAGCATCTTGAAAAATGATACTT
>NC_049993.1:10420374-10422643 GCF_000003815.2 Branchiostoma floridae | reverse complement strand
GCATTAAAATTCCCATGAAGAGTAGATCACTCATTCTCTCCGTGATATACAAGCTTGGGCGTACTTCAGCCTCTTTTCACCAGCAAAAGATGTACTCTAGTATTCGCATGACCGAAAGACGTTGACGATTTCCAATTGAAGAGAACCTCAAAACCTTTGCAGGAAAGTCGTGTTGCAAATCGTACTTATGCCCGGTCCTTCCCGTCACGCGTTCGGCCAAGGGAATAAAACCATAAGGTAGACTATATCTCCTTACTAACGGCGCGTGTCCCTCCAGCAGGTACAGTAGAACATTATTAAATTACAACATGTATGGGTACCTACGACAACAGCAAAGTGTTAAAGCGACCTTCTTGCAAAATACGGCTCAGCAAATACCGGCGCTAGCTGTATCCACGAGCCGGACGTTACCACTGTTACTTGGGGGTTAAAACTGAAAAGACGTCGACCTAAATTATGTTTCTAAAAACGCAAAGGCATGATGACAGAACGCCTGCTGATAAGTGGTTATTACACGGTGAGTCAATAAGAGAAAATGTTTAATGATATTAAGTGTAAAATCTTTTTTATCAAGTCAGGTAGCAAACGTTGTGGCTCGGGCCCCAGAGACACAGGTCCCTTAATTTCCGTTCATGCAGACAAATGATAAACATTTTTGTTACTTTGTTCGCACTGGTTTTTCTTTATCTTTACATGCAATATAAAAAGATAAGCCAATTAAGGATGGTATTCCCAATGGACCTGCGCGTCGCACTTTAATTCATTACGAAGAAAACGCGGAATCATCTTCGTGAATAAATGCACAATCTAATCTGTCCCCGTTACATTGCATAGGAACGCGCTGCTCTACAAAGTTCTCTGGTACTTCTATCTGCTAAAGGAGCGACATCATATCGGAAGGTTATAACCTTTGGATTAAGCAGCCTACGACAATCAGCCATACATGCTTACCGTTCTCTTTAAGCGTTACCAACAGAATATTTATGCATGTATTGAAACATCGCCATCTCGTAGGGAGCCATATATGTAACCGATTAGAAACATTGCTGTTGTTACGTACATACGTAGGCATTGCGTCAATACGGTGAAAATGAGGATGCGACCATTAAGAGAGTCTCTGCTTTCAAAGTTCTCTCTGACCTATTTAATAACATTATGTTGACGTCGTCTTGACAGCCGGAACAAATGAATAGGCCACTTTAAACTATCTAACCCAATTTCCCCGGAAAATAGGACGACTTCCTATTGCATCACGTCCAATGCGCCCACGACAACATGTCCTATCAAGAGATAGATTAAACTTTGTTCAGCCAAAGTTGACAATTATTTCTATCTTTACAGATATATATATGCAAAATAATCTTCGACGTAACTGTTGTACGTATTAATTATTCAATGCAAATTGATGTTTTTATGTATTCGATATTTCTACAACGGATTTGTTTTCATTGACTTATGTTTTTTACAGCCTTTGGAGAAAATGTAAATGTTTTTCGAAGTTTGAAGAGATGAGTGTTTTCGATGATCGTCAGTATTGATCATCTTTAAAACGAAGTTGAGAATCTAAAGCAAACTTGACTTCGGTAACTCAGGTTCACAATTATCTTAAAGAATATCTGACTGCGGAAGCGAAAGGGCACTTCAAGCCTTCCGGTCGATCATAATTGTTTTCATACTTACAGTTCGTGTCTAGATCGGGTGTCTAGATTGTGCCTAAATAGATTTGTTTCATTAGAATGGGCTCCTCATGTATACTTATCATTGGCATTGGACTCTGATGATAAACTCACAAAATGTTTAGAATCTGGTAGACGAAGTGCTTCTGTGTTAAAAGTTCACACAATTCATCATTTAATGAATAAGGCGGTGCCATATGAAAGGTTCCATATGACCTACTTGCCGCTACGTGAACATTGGCCTCATGGATGACAAGTATGGATGGTTTGTTGACGCCTAACCTAATTCCATACGAAATCAACGTCCCTCCTAAATCTCCTTGGAGTTCAATGAGTTCAACTATTAACCACGGGGAAAACGCTTTTAATGATTATGCATTAATTACACTGAGTGATGAAAGATGGGATTACATCTTGTCTGATTGGAGATGCTCATAATCTACAAATCGCTATGCGAGATTTTACTCAGCCTTTAATGAGGATTTACGAAGAATTTGTTGGACATACGAATGCTCAGTGCATCATCTGGTTTATAGCACACCATATGTTAACTATAATCTGCGCATTATCTTTAAGTTATCAAGTCTGGATGA
>NC_049993.1:10417198-10420152 GCF_000003815.2 Branchiostoma floridae | reverse complement strand
GCATCAGGAAACATATCAAGACTTAATTCCAAGTAAACTGGAATTGTAACCATGTATGGCATACAAAGCTGCTATCAACTAATGTTACAAAATCGCATCCAACTCGGTCGTTTATGGTGAGATTTCCTGCTGGCAATAAAAGCTCATCTAATATTTGAACACCATGATCATACATAAATTGGGAAATTTGTCTAGGGATACAAAACGATCATTTTATAATGGAATATAAATCGAAGTGCTGAAACAGGATAGCCAGGTCCCCATCAGATTTCAATTTTCAGCGTCAATAGCTAACGAGATCGCCTCCTTTTTATTTGCGGCAATGAAATATTGTCATCGCTGGCATTGCCGGCGCTTCTGATGATTTTGCACAGATTGCACAGGGACCGCATGCATGGAGGTTAATCCTTTATCCATTGACGCTTCCCTGATTATCTGTTCATACTAATTCAGCGACCGAAGCGTCAGGTCAGGGTGGTTTCATGTGTGAATACCCTAGGGGGGTGTGCCTGGAAATTTTCCAGACCAGTGGATGTTCACAGGTCATAATGTGCCGCAAGAGATGGCTTCGTACGATGGGCTGCCTTGATGGCTCTTTTCAAATCTCCGTTGAGATTGGAATATTTTTTTCACCGGTAATATTTACTAGTATATATGCTCTATACGAGCGTGTTATCACGACGTACATGTATGTGGTTACACGTTTGGCACGCATAACGATAAGCCGAATGTTGGCATCACTGCATTATAACTGTTCCAAGCGACGTTATGGTGTAAAGTATAGTCTATAAATGTCTACTTAAGCAGCAGTTGTCATAATTTTGCAATTTATATTAGGAAAAAATCGATTTGCGTTTGGATGCAGATCAAATAATACATGTGGAGAGAAAATGTCGCTGCTCAATGGTTATACGGTATCTAATGTGGTGGATGCATATTTTACTTATACCCTTGGATATCTATAAAAGATATATCCCGTTCTCAAACTTAAAGACTTTTCTAAATCCGCGCAGTTGCCATAAATCAACTTTGAAAGTAATCAATTTCAATCATGACAGGTTAGGTATACTGGAAATCTATCACAACGATGTGTAGACACAAACAATAGTGCTTGAAATGATAAATGGCGTTTACATTAATATGACGTACAATGCTTCACCATTCAAATTAGGTAAATTTCCTTGTGCCTCTCGTGCATACATGGATATAGTCAAGTCAACTTTGTAAGGCAAGAAGCGTGAGTTTTGGCATAGTTCCATATTATCGATGCTATGGGCAAACTTTCTAAGGCCAAGGACCATTTCATTAACCCTCGGACGAAACCTAAGTCCTGGGATCACTATACCATTACGCTTCCAGGGAGACCAAAAGCTATTTCCAACAGCGTGTAATTTTGCTGCACATATTCCGTACAAAATGTGCTGGAGGCCAGCAAGTCCATTACACGACGGAAGCTTCAAGGGAAGCATTATCAGCATCACACTCACAGGGTTGAGAAACGGACTTTTATAGTTTTGTTACCTACGTTATGCATATGTATTTATATAACATATACATACATGTACATGTACATAATGTATATAAGACCACAGGTTTTGTTACTTGCTGCTGATGACTGTAGAATAAAGAGCAAATGGTAACCAAATGTTAGACTGAGATTTCGGGAAAATTGTCAATTCATGAGTGTGTACCATGTGATGTCTTTGGCCATACCACCAACAACCACATACAGATCTAGATGTAGCGGAAGGAAATCACAATGACCATATAACCCATATGGTACGATTCGTTACAGGACACAAACTGCAAAGGGGTATGAAAAGCAGACGGCAGGTACTACCATCTGAGACCTATATACACTGATATAAGTATGAATGGGGCACATTGATCAGCATGTCTTCATTCAGCACACCGTAGCTACGTGTATGTTATGATATGTGAATGTTGAAAATTTCTGTTGAATTTCTAACTGTAGCACATTGATTCTTGACTTCGTACAGAAGATTTGCGAACATTACCCCCCTACCCTACACATCACTCAAAAATGCCTGCAGTGTATATGGAATGGGAGTTGCTGGAAATTCATACATTAAAAATGCGGTAACAATAATGGCAACAATGATGATTGTAGCTATTTGTACAATATGTTGCTGATTATGAGACTCACATGATGAGTTACGCTATTAGCAAAAAAGCTGTACATGAAGCATTTTATCATGTAACAACACCCCCAAAGTTCAAAGAATGAAAATTGGTCTAGGCTGCTATAGATGGAGGTTAATAGTACACTAAATGTCACTGTAGTTTATTCCAAGTGAAAGAATGGTGTTGCTGTAAACTCCTTATAGCCCTACTTATCTGTATTAAGGCCGTTTCACCTAAGGCATGAATCGGGTGCACTTGCAATCATTCCACCATACTGTAAATCTATCTACTGCAACACTCCACGTAAGACAAAGGGCAGCGATAGAAGCACAGAGACTGTCATGTCACGGTGAAATTCACTTTGTGTGTCTGATTTTCCAGACCATCGACTGACCGTAAATTAGTTTTCAGTGGCTTTAAATGGACCTCATTGCCTGCTTTTCATCGATTTCTTCGGACCAGCGATTGCCTTTTGAGAGCCTTTGAGTCTCACTCAGACAACTTTTCTACCCGTATTCCGAAACAACCACATACAGCACCATCTGCAGACCATGTGTTACAAATCATTACAAAACAAAGCATGTTTCTGTATTCATTCTAGACAACGCGCATTAATTTTTAACCTAACATTTGTGAGCACCTTTTGGTAGCTACTGCCACAGGGCGGTACGTTAATACGAATCAAAGTTGAATATCATAAAGATCCAATAAAATTCACAGGCAACATCTGCTCCATTAAAGTTGGTACCTTTTTTTTTCATAAATCGACTCACTGAAAACTCACTCAAAACCTGTTCCTTCCGATGTAG
>NC_049993.1:10415243-10416603 GCF_000003815.2 Branchiostoma floridae | reverse complement strand
CCATTTCAAGTAGAGGCTTAATGGAAAGCCAATTTTTGTGATAGGAAATAGACATACATTTAATGTTCACTCTCCTACTTCTAAGCTTCAACTAACAAACACAGATTAAACAATCAATCAAGCTAACAATAAAGGTAGACTTAGCAAGAAAATCCCAGCATAATCCCACCTGGATTACCAGCACATCTTATGCGTCAAATTTCAAAGAGTTTTCTCATCTTATCATCTTTTGTCAGTTATTGATTCTTTGCTTCTATATGTATTAAAACCCTGACGTCATTGTAGGCATGGAAAGATACAGGTCTGTTGAGATGCCTCAATTCTCCCAATACATTTCCATTGAAGACAGAACATATTGACGACTTCAACCTATCCAGGACATGATTCTACGGACAGGATGCAGATGTTCTGAAGAAACGGCTCAAAGTATTGCTTGTTAAAATCTCTTTGTATGTGGTTCCTATCCAGGAGGCAGAGGTCAGACTGCAGACATGACTCCTGTAGATAACGAGCCTCTAGAGGTTCTATCCAGTTAGAAATATTCTGATCTCTTCGTGATACGTCTTACACATCATGATGTATACTTTTCGTGAAGGACGTACAATGTATTTTTTCACAAGCCTTTCCACGAAAAGTATTATTTTTGCCGACACTCTCAGGGGGAAGAATCATAAAAGTACAGTGGTATCCCGTGTTGTTTGCAAGAATTCCAGGACCTGTCCTCAATAATTTTTTGGGCATTCTGGGCATGCGTAGTTGTTTTGGATAACATCCTAGATAGAGGGACAATCGCATGCAAGAAACGTAAAGACGTGGGAAACAAAGGACGGGTGTGGTGGAAGTAAACATGAACAAAGGGTAGTACATGTACGTCCACATGGACAGTTAAGCTTGTGAACAGACAGTCAAAAAGTGAAAAAGCCTGGGTTTCTAACCGATCAAACATGTCGGGCTTGCCGATAGCAATGCCCAATTAATTCTTTCCCAGGTTTGAGTCTTATGTTCACTTCTAGACAGAGGTCATCCAATGAAAAACAGCGCCGACAGTGAGTAGAGTACGCTAGCTCAACATGCCATTGGTGACAGGTCAATGCTGTACAAAACGTAAAACTTTGAGATTGGCTGTCATGACCATCAGTGGCAGTATTACTGAACACAGATCTGATACACGTCCTGTTGCACTTTTAAAATATGGAGGCCTCATGATCATACGGAAGAAAGATATGCCGAAAAGATAATAATGGTGGCTTCCTTTATTCTTAAATGACATACTACTTCAGAAGAAGTATGCACCGAAGCTTTGACGATGATCGAGGATTAAAACAATCTAATTAAAATGGCTCAAAGTACACCAAACAAG
>NC_049993.1:10395347-10412133 GCF_000003815.2 Branchiostoma floridae | reverse complement strand
CATCTAGATTGTAGCGTGTCTGTAGGAATAAATGGAAAACCTGTGTTCAAGTTATTTTCGGTCATCGCTCTATTTGCATGACATATCCTACAGCTAAATGTATCCTTACTAGATAAATCCCAACTCCCCAATGTTTCAACACCACAACAAGATGTAACGTTATGTTCCAACATCAGAGTCATCATTGGGTGTTTGATGTGTCAGAACATCCCCTTCTTACCTGGTCCACCAGAGGCTGCATCAGGAGGTCAAAGGTCTCCTTGTTGACAAAGTTCTCATTATCATACAGGAACACCTTATGGAGACAGTCCATGATGTATCCTAGCAACAGGGAGGACTTCCTCTGGTCTGCATCGCTGTCACCAAAATACGACTCTTCTGTAAAGAAAGGAACAACTGTCATTCTTCAGATAAATCTGGTATGAAGTTTTTGTTTAATGTAATGTTTAACATCATTTAAGTACAGTTTTGCCACACAAAAACAAAAGAAAAACCTGGAAAACATGTTCTAATTTCTCATCTACCACTTATAAGACATGCAATATATGTTGTGCATACCTTTAAAACATTACAGATGCTATAAAAGCTGCATCATTCTTTATCAACCTAACTTTCTTAAAACACAATCTACTGAAATACCTGCTTTGATGACATTGTTGGAGTCTAGAGTAGCGGCAGCATTTTTGACAATGTGGCCAGCAAACAGCACAAACAGACTCTTGAGCCTGTCAGCCATGGCCTCTGCCAGCCGGTAGAACGTCAGTAACCGTTCCCTGGAACTGTCAGGTCGGCTGGCCCAGTCATACAGCTGGAGTATGGAAAAAAACAAGCATTTAAAACCTTTAACTAGAAATAGATTCATCTCCAGTCGTAAGGTCATGTTTTTTGTGTGAGGAAAATTATTATACAGGTTTCCATTCATGTTTTGCACTAAAACTTTTCGTTACGTGTGGGATATAATCATATTATTACATGAATCTGAGTTATAATTTACCTTTACCTATACTTCATCATATCATGAATTTTCTGAAGCTCAGTATTGGAAAATTGTTTTGGGTTGCTTTTTTGCAGAATGTCTGCTTCAAATCAGGCTGACTTTCATCAAACTGAGACATGAAATATTCAAGTGCAGATTATTTTTTTTGTGTGTGAAAAAAGAAAAGTTCAATAACAGACGTATACAATAGCTCCCACATTCTTCATATAGATACATGTACATGGAATATGAAACACATTTTAGCATATTACTGTCACACGAAGTCATTAAATGAGTTTTTCCACTTAGTAGTTTTGACAATGACATATTTTACCTTGAAGAACATGGGTCTGAAGGTGACCTCGGACAACTTCATCACCAAGGACAGAACTGCCTCCATCACATGACCTTCAACTTGCTGTACAACTTCAAGGTCATCCTGCAGGCAAACAGCAATTACAACAAATTACTTGGGAAATGGATCAGTTTGTCAAAATGCAACTTGGTATAATTACTATAATTGCTTCCACCAAAGGAGACCTAGTTTAATTTTCATTCCAGATTTGAGTGCTTTTCCATCTAGCAATTCATCTTCAAGTAAATATACTTTATATACATGTATAGCACATTTCAACGCACAGCTGGCAAAATAATGAACATTATGTTTTGTTATTATAAAACTGTTCATAAAACTATTTCCTACATCCTCAAATTTGTTTTTGCAGCTGTGAGAGATCCGATTTGTGACACAATTTTGTTATTCATAATTCATTCACAGATCGTCATTCCTTTCAAGTAGAAAACAAAGGAAATAAATTTCAATAGTAAAGCCACATTAATGGTATGGCTAAATTCTTCTTATTCAGTCACAATGAATCTACTGAGCGCTTCTTTAGAGACTCTGTAGTAATCTCAGATGTTCTTACAAATTAGACCAAATATCACTTATTATTACTCCAAGGATCCTTCATTCTTTGACTTATTACTCCAAGGATCCTTCATTCTTTGACTAATTACACTGAGGTAGAAAGAGATGTACTCTGAGTAATTCTACATGTATCTTTCATGTCTTGCAGAAATAAGCAATGAATGCATGACATGCATAGAACAGATGGCCGTAGGTCATCACTATCAGGTGAGTTATCAATACTGTGACAGCCCAATTCTAAGTTAAGCCTATAGGTATCACACCCTGACCTGTCCAGTCATCATTCTCCACCCACAAAGTTACCTGTGCATGTTTGGCTCTGTAGTTGAGTGCAGTCATGAAGAAAGTGACCATCTGGGATTGGTGTGCGCCGATGTCATCTTTAGACATGGTGGTGATACGCTCCGACAGAACAGACATGAGAGCACCAATACCACCCTGGATACAACATAATCAAACAAGGACTAAGTCAGAAGTCTAAGTATTAAAACATAGATTAACATATATGATCATTTCCAGAGTCTGACTCTACATTTTGTACACTCACTGAATACAGTTATTCTGTACATCCAACCAAACTTAACACTGATGAGCAGTCAATAATGAAAGGTTTTCACCTCAGAAATAGGACATATTTTTTCTCACCTGTGTGAGAGAGATCTTAAAAATTCTAAATGAAATTAAATTCACATGAATAAAATACATGTTACAATATTTTCAATGTTAAACTTTAAAAGATTCCATAACTATGTACCATTGGCCCTCTGAGTAATGACCAGTCAAAGTCCGATGAGAGTTGCCAAGGTACTTAACAAAAGGCCTTGAACTATCATAAGTAAAAGGCAAAATGCCCAGCACATTAATCATCCACAGAGTGCACAGTGAGCAATCAATAATACACTATGCGAAATAATGAGTTCGTAATTAACGCATCATTTCCAATTTTGCTGCAGCCAATTACATGGCATTGACCTTTAACATCCTGGCAGCCTGCTTCATTTTTCCCATTTGGAGGACAGCCAACTGTATCATATATGCAGGGTAATCGAAACTGTCTATGACTTCTTGTATCTTTGTTAACACCATATATAAAAGCTGCCTTCAAGTTGCCCAAAACATGAATGTTATCAATTCTATAAGCAAAATTCATGAGATAAAATTCTGACATAATGTTACATGAATAAATAAAAACATATCAAATTGGCAAGATTGGCAAACATTTTTTAATTAATAAAAAATGGACCTAAATGTAACTAACAAATCTGCCTTGTGATAAGCTCCAAACTAGAATGTTTTTGTTTAGTGCACTCTATACTGAAAATCTTGACTCAAACTCTTTTACTTGTCATTTCAATCTAAGAAAAGTGGTCAAGGTGCAACCTGGTCACAGAACAATGATAGGTTCATACCTGGGTGTGTTTCTGTAGCTCATCATAACAATGTGCTATGGCAGGGAGGAGGATACGTGGGGCAATGGTGCTGGCCAGGCAGTGTCTGAAGAATGAGAAGTAAGGGGTAAAACAGACATATAGATATTGAGTGTGCTGACAAATAACAAGGATAAATTAAGCTTAACTGCTCAGGATCAAATAAGTATCAAACAATTCATTGATGTTTTGGGGGAAAAAAGTAGAAGTGATCGTTTGTCTAACCTTCATTGATGTAAACACTTAAGTGAGCGTAAATTCCCATTTACCTGATCCATGATATTGCCACATAAGCAACTGTGACATGAATTGTACAATGTACCAATGCAGCATTAGTAATCCTGATGTATATTTACTTCAGACATTCAGTGTTCAAGGCAATCTTGAAACAATGTTTTTTGATGTGGCAGTATTATGGTAATCTTCAAGCAGATTAATGGTGGCGTAATATAGTATCAAACCCACCGTAGGATCTGCATTCATTCGGCTTTACAAAAGGCTATTAACATCCAATTGTTGCCTAATCAAACTGTGCTTGCTGTGTAGGTGTTAATTTCCCTCCTTCCTGTTTGGCACAGATCTCCTACATGGATGTGCGCAGGTGAACTTGTCCCAATAAAGATGTAAATTGCTTGTAAAATCATTAGCACATCGGATATTCGTGTAGCTGTTAATATGGCACAGGGAGGGGCAGAGACACCTTTATTCAATAGAAATGCTCCTCCCTGTTCCAGTGAAGGCAGATATCCGGTGCTCGTTTGACTCCCTTTGGCCGGCTATACTCCTTGGCCAGATTTGATACTATCTTATGGCACAGTAGGATCTGCTTGGAGATTAGTATTATGGCACTTATTGAGAAGGCCTTTATAACAATGTTTTTGATGTGGCAGTATTATGGCACCCATTGGAATTAATTCAATTATGATGATATTATACCTGATGGCCTTCAGCCTTGCTGTGATGTGGGCCTTCTGAGCAAACTCCTTTGCCTCTGCCATCAGCTGGGACAATCTGGTTATCTGGACAACATAAAAAAAACGTAATTACAGCTTTTAAACATCATCAAGAAAACATGAACCTGATATGTGTAACTATCTACATGTATCTTTGAGCAATGCAATGTTACTCTGTTACATAGAGTTGAATATCTCTGCACCTTACATGTGGATATATAATTCTACATGCTTCATATTAATAAAGTAATTTGTCTTGCCTCGGTAACTTTTATAGCATACACATACCTGTAGAAGTAGCTGCAGCAGGTAAGGGCTGAGGAAGTGAGGCAGACTCTCACACACTTTGTGTGCAGCTGTCAGGGCACTCAGCAGCAACAACTCCTGACTGGAAAGTAATATTCACAGATTTCAACTATATGATGTAATGATACCAATCACACAGGCTTGAAGTGCATTAGTTTTTCTCTTCTCGAGTAATTCTGAGTAACTGATGGCTTACAATTAGAGGGTACTTCATTTATAGGGTTGTCCTCAATTAGCAATACGTGGTAAACATAAATAAGGACATTTACAGCCAGCACAAATTTCCCTACAAACTATGGTTTATTTTCTAACGCAGTTGATTTTAAGATTGGAAACAAATCCTAAATTTGAGTAAACTCTTACCTCTTGGCCAGCTGTGTAGACTGACAGATGTTGATGAGGGGAGGCATGAAGGCGGGGAGGTGGGGGATGGCATGAGCCTTCAGACAGGTGCACAGTTCTGCCAGACACAATAATGCAGCTGATACAACCTGTGGGGGAGGGGGGCACATCATTAGAAGCTGTATGACCTTGCAGCTTTCTCTTTAGCATTTCCTGACTTTAACAATATACAAGGAAACTGAACTCAACATATTGAGTGTGACAAGTTTTTTAACCAATATGATTTTTGTGGGACAGCATGGCGCAAGCAGCAGCACGTTTGACTCAGGCCCAGAAGGTCCTGAGTTCCAACCCCGCCATGTCACCGATCTTGTGCCCTTGGGAAAGGCACTTTACACGACTTTCCTCACTTCACTCAAGTGAAAAATGAGTATATAGGCTACAAAAGTCTTCTGCAAGTTGCTCATTCAATTCACATGACCCATTATCCATTTTGTATCTGTCAAGTAACTTTGTCACGCAGTTATTACCTTTTTTTTTCAGTTATCATTTCTTTTCTTTCTTTCTTGCTATAAATGAATTTGTCAAAAACTTTTTCCTTCTTACCAAAGGGTTTTCCTCAGTGTTGCCCATGATTTTCGTAACCCCCTTCAGAACCTCCACAAAGCTGTCTGGGTGAGCAGTTCCTAGTGCCCGACAGAGCAGCTTCAGACTGTACAGGGCAGTCTGCCGATTAACAGCCAACTCCTCAGCTGTGGGCGTGTCTTCTTTGGTGGCCATGGCAACATTCTGTAACTCCTGGAGCATATCCAGCAGTAGAGAGACCTAGAACAAAGATATTCCTTGTTAAACTGATTGGGTAGAACTATCTATTTTCATTTCGATAATCCATTTGTTTTACCTATACAAATTCCTTGAATGTACTGATCTGTGTTTTTACTATTCCTTCTAAATGTAGTTCTTATTTACATTAATTTAACAAGTGTCTACCCCTACTACTGTTTGATATACTTTTTCTAAAAGCTGTTCCAGTTTGTACCCTACCTCCCCCTGTGCCCATTGTTGCCCTGGTTGTTGTAGTTTGCTGTTGAGCAGCTCCATGGCCTTCTTCCTCACAGTGGCCATGTTATTCTGCATCAGACCTGACACCACTCCAATGAACACTTCGGTGGGCAGCAAGGCATTCACCTGAACAGATCATTTATGTTAGTTCAAGTTTAAAAAACTGAAGTTCCATAATTTACAAACCACCACAACAGTTTTATATACAATCTGGCATGTGCACACTCAATAGATATGAGGCCATTCAATAGTCAAATGTGCTTATATATAGAGCCTAAAAAGGCAATTTTCAGCGAGATTAGAAAATATTCTGAACAAAAAGTACAAACAGGAAAAAAAGACCATCACCTTTTCCAATGTGTCATAGGCTTTGTGCAGTAGAGCTCTCCAGAATCTGGCTGTAGGATTGTTGGAGTTCTTGTCAAGGGACAAGGCAACCTGGCGGATGTACTGCAGGGTTTCCTCTAGTAGACTGGAGAGAGAAAAAAGGTATACTGTATAACGCCCCATAAAATTCATTATTTGGACATTTACACTAAATGCTTTTAAAGAATTGTATTGGTAAGGCATTTGTAGTCACTTAAAACAAAGCTGTAAACATAAAAAACACCTCTAAGCACCATACCTTTGGTACAGCCCTCTCATCTTGTCACTGCCTTCCATCTCTAAGTCCACCAACTGTCCGACAAATGAGCTGTTGCCTAGCAACACTGGGAAGAAACTGATGGCCAGGAACTTGAAGTTCCGCAGCTGGCGAGCCGTATGGTTGGCCACATCAAAGAGAGGCTCTGACTGATTCTCTGACGGAGCTGGTTCATTCCTCCGAGGCCTCTTGGCTGGAGTGGGTCCTTTCATTGGAATGCAAGATATCAAAATTTACTTATTGATACAACAAAGCTTAAATACACTTCCTTTGACAAGCAACAAGCAAAGAACTAAATTCTTGTGGACACCAATATTGATACATGGCTCCTCCATTCAGTAGTACTTTAGCAGCTGAATATGTCCTTGTTCTGCAAGCTTTGAACTATTAGGTAAATATGATGAGGTGTTGGATCAGATTTTTCGATCATACTACTCTCAATTTTGAAAATTGTTGTAGTGGCTCAATACGAAGACTGTTATTCAGTATACACAGATAATATGACAGCATTGAAACAGTTTGACACCCACACACCTCTCCGGTCCTCTTTGTCCTCGGGAAGACTGGAGACATACTTCAGTAACTTCACAAGGCTGAGCACCTGGACATCTGGAGGGAAGTGTGAACACAGCTCCACACAGAACTCTGCATCTGTGTCTAGCACCTGGAGGGGGGGGGGGGGAGGGGTAGGGAGGCAGCAAAGTGTCAGATGAACATGTTTGTAAAACATGTGAATACAGTTCCACATAGAACTCTGCAGCTGTGAGGGGAGGGGGCGGGGGCTGTAAACGGTATAAGAGGGAATCAAAGTGTGTGTAAGTACAAATGTAAAGATACAAAGAGCTTCTAAAATTATAGCACTTCTTAATCTTACAAATGACTATCAATCCTTGAAAATTTATCACCTCAGTAAAAACAAAAGGATAAGTAGATGTGCAATAAGTCTTCACCAACCTTGTCCTCTCCATCTGAGTGATCTCCTCCCCCAGTCTTCCCCACCACTTTACTCTCAAACACCAGCGCTAACGTTGTCCACAGGTACTGACTCCCACCAACGGTACGCACAAGATGATGGAACACGGCCTGCCGGCGGTGCTCCGGTATGTGCGGCAGGGCGTCCACAAATACACGGATCACCATGGCAACAATGCTGTCCAGCTTCTGGTTGGCTACAGTGAGAGACGGGTTCCGTTCGCTAGCCTAGGGTAAGGAAAAAAGTTTCAGACTTTAAAATGCCTGGCTAAAATGTATCACGGCCTAAAAAGGGTGAAGTTAAAGACAATAAAAACTAAGCTAACTTTCATATTGTTAAGTTGTTCATTATTAATCTTTTTTCTGCAGAATGGATACATGTAAGAGACAACCCCATCATTCTTCTCTCACAAAAAAACTATCATGTCACTGATGTCATATTGTACAATTGTTTTAAAGGTGCTCATATAATGAGTCTACAGACTACTGTAGCTTGACTTCATATATGAAGCTAAGACATGTAAGTGGTAAGATTGTATTATCAGTGTGACCTGTATGAGAGCAGGTATGACCGTGTCCACAGTTCTGGTGATGATCTGTAGACTGTAGGTGTCGTCCTGTCGCAGCACGTGGGCTCCCATGAAGGTGAAGATAGCCATGGCCTGGTGCAACACCTTATCCTGCAATGGGGGAGGGGGGCAGTTGGTATACAACAAAAAAGCACTGTGAAATGTGCAGGTGAATGATGTAAAACAGCAAGACACTAGTCAAAACATTGAACTATTAAAATTTGTTGATTAGTGAGATATTTTACAATATCGGTACATCCAGCTATTGTAGCAAGAAGTACCAGTTAGCTGTATTTGATAGACAGTCAGCTGATCTTCATACAAAGGAGACAGTGTATTGTTGAATTTTTTTCTCTATTACATGTTGATTTGCACTGTACTTACAGGGAAGAGCCCAGCTGCTGTTCCGAGCAACAGCAGTGCCTGGTTATGGGTCTGAGGGCTGTCAGACAGCTGGATACACTGCACAACCAGCTCAGCATTAAACTGTTCCTCGGGAAGCACAGCTATAGGAAACAAGGGTTTATATCAATAAATGTAAGATTCTTTGTTGTCACTGTTACAATTTACATGTACCTGTATCTATTCTCCTTTTGATTTCTAATGACATATGTACAAATATCATTACTGGTATATTTTAGAACCTTTTCTAAATAATGGTGCAATATATAGACAATATAAGTGTAGTTTCAAGATGATAAAGATGACAATATAAAGAAAAGTTGATTACACATTTAAGCCTTGAATTCTTTACATCTACACTACATGCTTCTATTGATTGCATATAGGTATTTCTGTATGTTGTCATTTTGCATAATGAAGTAGTTGATTGCAAATTAATGACAGATATCAACCTGGTGGCAAGGGCTTGTTGTCAGGTGAGAGTCGCTCACAGGTGTTGAGTAGACAGGTGAGAACCAGCTGCTTCAGGTACTCCACAGGTGTCTGCTCCTCCTCCTCCAGACACCTGAGTCAAGAAACATCTTTCAATGACTTTTCCATGACTTATGACTCTGTTTTGACATTGATTCATCAAAAACAGTTAACATCACATCCTTTCAATTTCCTTACAACTAACAATAATCTAAACTGCATCTAAAATGCCAGTATGGTATTGTACCCAAATGAACAGCCCATAATTACAGTCAGTCCATCTTCATAGAATCAATCAACCTCATTGACCACCAACCTTGCTAGGATTGCAAACAGAGGTGGCACAATAAGCTGCAGGTTCCGCACTTTCTTCTTGTTCTGTAGCATTTCCAGGATGACCGTCACTCGGCGCCACGGTTCGCTGTCCGTCGCTGACCGCTGTGTTACCTTGGCCTGCAGAGTAGCTCTGTGATACAAATGTAATGTCAGCATGAATTCCAAGGAAAAGGGTACAAACTTGGTAATTTGGTTACTAATTTGTTACTAATCAACCGGCTTCCAAGTCTTGGATAATCAACCGGCTTCCAAATCTTGGATATCTAACATTTAGTTACCTTCTTATCTTCTTGGCACCTCTAACTGAGGTGGAAGGAGCAGACTGTGTGAACTTCTTCAGCTCTATAGCAACTTCTTCAGCCTGGAGGGAAATCTGAGGAAGACAAGAAATCATGGTGACCAAGAGAAAAATGGAGACAATGAAGAATAATCCTAAAGAAATAGACCACATGGGTTAAGGAAAAAGATTTTTGAAATGTTGCTTAATTCTACTTGTATTATTTTTTTGTTATCGTATTATTTCTCTTGGTTTGGAATAATGATGGAATACACCCAAGTTTCAGATGGCCACAGCATTGTCTATCTGAGTAACTTACCACTTTGAGAACATGGCTGATCTCCTTGGCAATTTGAGGGTTGGGGGCAATGACCTGTAGGTCAAACAGGGTACACAACAGCGCTTGTCGCACAGCAGGGGAGGGCAGCGAGGAAAAGAACTCTTTTGTGATCTGCAAAAAAAAAACAGGCAGCATTCATTTATGTACACTTAACTAAGGGTAAATATGTATACATAAGTACATCCATATTAAAGTATATACAGTCACTCATATAGACTCTTCAATTTATTTACTAACAGAAACATATCAACAGAGCAGAGACTAACCTGTCCCAGAGCCATGGTCTGTGGTGACTCCTGGCCATCACACGGTTTACCACTGATCCCCATGGACTTCTGGAACAGCTGCAGGGCCTGATGGGAAGGCTGCAGCAGGGGGGCTGTGGGGACCTGGTATCTCACCAGGATGTGCTGAAGGATGACAGCTTCTTCTGGTGTGAGACCATCTGGACATTTCTCCAGTAGGGTACTCAGCATGGGCAGCAGGGAAGATAATACACCCTGTTGACAAAAACACATGATTGTGATCATTGTAATTTAAAAGTTAGTCAAGTAACTTAAACCCTCTTTTTGTCATTCATGTAAAAATGATTTCATTAGCTTAAAGAAACTACTTTGAAATTAGTGATAAATAGCCACCTTTAATGCTATTATTTCTTCTCACCTGACTGTTCACAAGTTGCAGAGCTTCCAGTAAACCCAGTTTCATATGACAAGGGGTAGCCTCAGCAGTCACATGATTAAGAAGGTTGTCCAATGTGGTCTGAAGTACTGCCTGCTTCGCCTCAGCCTTCTGCTTGTGTTTACCTGGAGATGCTTTACTCACAGGCAGCTTGGCTTGTTCCAAGGGCTTAAAAAGCACCTGAAGGGCCTGGAAAGGGATATCAATATTGAACATTTGAAACAATCTTCAATGTCAGAACAATTTAGCTTTCAAAAAAATACTCTAGCTTAGTTTAAAATTTATGTTTAATATGTTACGTTTACAATCCTTTAACTTATCTGTTTACCAGTTATATGCAATATGTAACAGTAGCTGAACAAAACGTACAGCAGCCATATCTAGATATGGATCATCAACATGCTAACATACCTGTTTCAGGTGGTTGTTGTCTGCTACCAGTTCTTCCCTGGCATGGACCAGTCTCTTCACTAGGACCTCTCCATACATGGAGCTGCCTGACCATTCCAACAGTGCCCCCAACACTGCCACCGCTGCTTCCCTTACTGTAGGGACTCTGTGCTGTAAGGTCACTAGCAGGGAGGGCAGCACTGGAGGTGGGGAGGGGGGTTCAATCATGGGTTTTGTTAAGTATGTTTTGCCTTCTTGCTAAGTAGCGAGCTTGCTCTGGTCAGGATATACAAATTTGATATACAAAACCTAAAGGCGTACAAGCATGCATGCCTCTAGATCTACGCATGTATTTGTCTTGTCCAAGAGAATGTAACATGAAGTTCATCATTTTCCTATCAATTGATGTTTCATAAATGGAAATGTGCTATATGGAAACATTGTCAATCATTGCTGACAGGGACGCATGGTCTCCCATCACAACTCAAGACCGAATGGACTCGACTTAAGCAAGCAAGTAAGCATATGGAAGCAGAAAGGAAAGGAAAACAGTATCGTACCACCAGACTCCTTGCTGAGTAGTTCTGACACTGCCTTGTCAGCAGAGCTGTTGATGCACACAGCTGCCATGTGGAGCGCCCGGACCTGCACCAGGGCTCGGGCGTGGCTGGTGTTGTCATGGTGACACACCCATAACATGGACAGGAACCTGAATAAGGTCGTGGTCTCTGGTAGGTGCACCTGCAGAAAAGAATGTTGTTGTTTTTGAAAGAAAAGAAAAACTTTCTATCTCATGTTCTCTTTGAAAATCTTGGGTATAGAACTATAAACTTGAAAACTAGTGCTATATGTACACTTGTAAGCATACAGTGGAGTACCCCATAACACCAGAATGTAAACTCAACAGTCTCTGTACAAGTGTCAGAAAGTGTTTAAGGTCACCTTGAGAAAGTTCTGCATGAGCTGTCTCCAGTGGGGAATGTAGTGATCTGCTTTGTTTCCTGATGTGAAGGTCACCAGAAGGTCAAATAGCTGTACCAACAGGGACAGGTAGGACTTCTGGGAAGGATCAGCTGTCTGCTGGCTCCACCACTGCTGAGCTGCAGAAGACAAAGAATGTTTGTTAGGTTATGTGGCACATGAACCATACTTGTCCTTGGTGCTGAACACCATCCACACACAAACAGACCTGTCCTTGGTGCTAACCACCATCCACATACTAACACCTGTCCTTGGTGCTTAACACCATCCACAAACAGACCTGTCCTTGCTGCTGACCACCATTCACACACTACATGTAGCTGTCCTTGGTGCTGAGCTCTATCCACACACAAACATACCTGTCCTTGGTGCTGAACACCATCCACACACTAACTCTTCCTGTCCTTGGTGCTGAACACCATCCACACACTAACTCTTCCTGTCCTTGGTGCTGAACACCATCCACAAATAGAACTGTCCTTGGTGCTGAACACCATTGTCACACAAACACAATTGTCCTTGGTGCTGAATGTTGTCCATATTTCAATTCACACATAAATACACACATTAACACCTGTTCCTTAGCTGGACACAGGTAGGCACACATGTCCCTAGTTTTAAACATAATTTACACAGTGTTAATCCTGCATTACAGTAACATTTAAGATACAATTTTACAATAGTAAGTGTTATTGTGCCACCAAATTACACCAAGTAAAAGAAGACAGACTTTTGACATATAACTCACATTTCAAGTCTGCAGGAACATGTAGGTTGACTATGATGTTGTTCAGCAGCCAGAGAAGAACTGGAACAAACTGTGGGCTGTCAGGTCCCAAGCCTTGGTAGCTCATCTTCTGGTAGTGAATTGACAAGTTCTGTGGCATGATGGCAACCTTGGTGTGGAGGAATTTCAGCTTCTGCACATCCAGTGAACTCTGCAAAGGGGAGTAAATTCACTATCTAGTTAACACTTTTTGTCTTGGCAGCAAAGAGTCAAGTGAACACTGTCAGTGCCAAATCCAAAAACAACTATTTCACTACAATCTAAATGCAGATTTTTAGGTAATGTCACATACCTTCCCTCTCTGCAATGGCTTGCTGCCTTCTGAGAACCCCACTTGGTGCAGCCTGTTGCAGACCAGATCCAGCGCCTGCTGACACAAGGCCCCCTGGTCGCCCGAGTCCAGCTGCCCAATCAGATGTGCCAGGATGAAGCTAACAACCATGGGCAGATCACAACAATCCTCTGTGGAAGATGTTGCTGCCTCATATAGCTTTTGAATCTTAAGAAAATAAACAGAGAAAAACAGGGGTAGTTACAACACTTGTGTGATCCATTCAAAGAAAAAGTAAAGATATTAAGAGTTCTAACAACTGTCCAATAAAGAGATTAGAATGTCTTGACTAACGAAAATTTTAAATGATGAAACAGAATGTACCATTGACTTCCTCGTGTCTGATTCCATGGCTGCCAGGTTCCCTGCAAGATGACTAACCAAGCCCTGATTGGCTGTTGCCATGACAACATTGACATCACTACTCTGACTCAGATGGCTCCATGCTGTGAAAGGAGGAATGCAGTCAGTATGCCGTGTAACAAGTACCAACTGCAGAGAGGAACAGTAAAATAGTCAGGATTTGGACTGACAGATTTACCTTTATTTTCTTGTCTGTCTTTTAATATTCTATGACAAGTTTTCAACTTGCACTGAACAAGTCATACCTAAGCAAAACAATATAGCTCTTTATGATTTTAAGTTTGGTAACAAGTCTGGCAATGTTAGAAATTTAGCCAATGGCATATAAATCTTTAGGATTTAAAGTCTGGTAATAGGAGCTGCAATGTTAGAAGTTTTACCAGTGTTAATAATGAGTTAGTTATCAACCTACGTGCACTGTTGTGTCTACCTTGCTGGGCCCCTTTGAGCAGCGGATGCTCCTGACACAGGTAGGACCGCGCTACCATAGCTGCCGTGGTGACCTCCCCAGACTTGGCGTTGGGGACGACCACAAACATGAGCGGCAGAACAGCGACCGCCACCTTGTCGTGAACGGCAGGGTTATCCTGTAGGAGGGCCGCGCTGGTCAGGAGTTCTGCGGCCGCTTCACTCAAACCGCTCCGACGGAGTAGCGGAATCAAGGTGTCCTCAAGTCCCTCCTTAGGTAGGGTGGGCAGGTCCTACACAGAGAGTTGAAAAAGTTCAAGTATCATAAAGTCCATATATCATATTATCCTATGTAAATTGTAGGACAATATTGAACTCACCAAACATACTTGGACTATCACTGCACAAAGGTTAAAAACAAGTGACAGTTTCACCTTTTGTATGCTTCAGACATAGTCTTGAGTACAGAGCAAACAGGCACATCAAACTACACACATGTAGCTTTGTACTGTGCTGATGTTATACAATGTTCTCAGTATTCTCTGAAGAAAACACATACCTTCATAATGCCGAGTGCAGCCATTACAACACCATCATCATCATCTCTAAGTCTTTGGACTAGACCATCCCTCACGAACTGCATATCAGCTTCTCCCTGTAACACAGATTCATGACATTTGTTAAAATTATCTTGTGGCCATGCATTTTTCCTGCCAACCTTTTCTTTAAAAATTTGTGTTATTCCGATGTTGTTCTTTTCTAATTTCTTCACATAAAAACTTAATCTAAGTTGACCTGTTCCTGAAATCATTGATCACTCATATATGGTATGGCTTATTTTTACATTCACTGTTCAATTTGAGTACACATGGATATTGTTACCTTTAACTGAACTAGACATACAGCTGTATGTAACCTTACTAGTTTAGACAGTTACTATTACCTGTTGGCTTTCCCAGGCCTTTGGAAGGTGTTTGACAGCATTTTTGCGTACAGTAGCATTGGGATGGTTAAGAGACAGCACCAGGGATGTCTGTGCTTCAGGGACCAGCTGATGTTTTAACCCTCCAAGTGACAAGCTAACAAACTCCTGCACATGCTCGGCATCATGGGAAGCCTCCTCTGAACTCTGACCCATGTGGATCTGCAGGATGGTATCCATGGCAACAGGGTATCTCCTGTCAATCAGTTTGACAATGGGCCCCACCCTCTCATTTAGAGACTGCACTGTGGCTGATGACTTTCCAGCCACATGACCTCTTACTGTGAGGTACTCTTGGAACAAATGTCTGAAAAAGCAGAAACCATTATTTTTCTTCAACATATCCAAACCTCTATATTTCTTAGCAACCTTTAATACAGAATAATTACACATTGCTCACAGTAAACATCTAGCAAAAACTTAAGAAGGGAAAGAAACATTTTAATTGCACCATGGGGAATTTTGATTTTGACTAGACAATCAATAACAAATGTTCTACACTTAAAAGAGCTTTAAGGATGCATCCTACAACACTCACTTGGCCACCAGTGTCTGTAGTGATTCTGTCAGTTCCACATCTAACAGCAGGTTCTCCAGAAGACCACAGTAGCTGACAGGACCAGTGGTACCATCCTCACCCTCACTGCTGGTACCTGTGGTGGTGGAGACTGGGGACAGAGGTACCCATTAGTACCCAATGGAGAGTTAGATTACTGTACCACAGTTCTTGTGGTACCCTTTTCTTCAAAAACATTGCTACATATCTGTGGGGTAGTGGGTAGGGGTTTAGGGTTGGACACAGGTAGTCTGTAAAATGAATGCAAACTAATTTGACTCATCAAGTCTTACTTCTTGGACCATTGCAGATGTTTTCACTAGTTTGCTTAGTTTTCTTTTACAATAAACAATTAACTTCTATTGTTAGATTATTGTGCCGACAACTTTCTAACCTGTATCATTGACAGCAGCTTTGACAAGTGCTGGTAAGAAGACGGCCAGCAGTCCTGTGATGTCATGAGCAGTGCCCAGTCTGGCCAGGGTCTGCACCAGGCCTGGTACTCTACACAGGTGTTTGAAGGACCTGTGGAAAATGGGAGCTCCATGGTTACAAACACTTTCACAAAGTGCTGATATCAGGAGTGGATACTGGTACAGAAAATTCAAGTCAAAACAAAGGAATTTGTTTGGTTGAGTATCGACTCACTCTGGCAATTTTAAAATCCTACAAGGCTAAATGCCTTTGTGACTGTGAAACTTGCTAGAAATGGCTAATAGTATAAACTCTACTCTACTTCATTCTTGTCATTTTCTTTGACCAGTAAGCCCCAAAAAGTGTGAATGCCCCTTTTTATGTTCTAATAGGTCCAACATCCTGTCCACCAAATTTGTTCAGGTCTGTTCTTTTCAGACTGGTCTAACAAGAAAAAACAGCTTTGTACCGGTACCCATCGTACCGGTACCCAGCCCTACCTGATATGCCTCACAGAGAAACATATTTGCAACTTAGCATAAATGCCAAGTTTAAAAAAGATATCATTTCCCCACCTCTTGGGCAGCTTGTCCACCCGCTGTTTGTGACACAGAACAGCCAGACAGGTGACAGCCTCCACAGACAGCTGTGGGCTGATGTGCTGTGAAATATATGATGTAGAAAACATGCATCATTTGCTGGCACTAAACAGCAGAAGCTTTCAAACTAAAGAACTTAAAGTAAATTACATCACACATGACACTTGTTTTTCAAAAGTCAATATGGCTGCATTGAAAAATTAAGTCTTGTCTTCCATGTCTTCTTTCATGATTATCTTAAAGCCCCCTTTACAAATCAAGAATTTAGCTCGGCCGAGTGTCAGCGAGCT